>NW_009218236.1:27545-70473 GCF_000690835.1 Fulmarus glacialis | reverse complement strand
TTTGTTGTCTCTCATGATGGTGGCCAGGTAGTTGCAATTAAAGTTTTCTCAGAAGGAAAGATAGTGTCATCTCCTGCTCTACCTGGCTCTGCATACCTCTCCCCCAGCTGGGGACCCTACCTGTGCACCGCAAGCTGATCCTTAAAAGAAAAGAGAATATCATCAGAAGCGTGAGCTTTCCCACAGGAATTTTGGATATACCACATTCATAAGGCCTCCATGGGGTCTGGGCAAAATATACCTTTGGTCTGGACCTAGACAAGTGCCACTGGAGCGGCGCTGCCCTACAGCCTGGCTGGATTTTTCACACAAGCCATCTGTCAGTGCTGTATAAATAAAGGACTGTGGATTCTAGCATTTAAGTGGCCTATACAATTCTTTGAGTGATGTCCACCCAGTATTATTACATGTACCTTCTCTCTATGGACACAGATGCTAATGTTTATATGTGAGCTGGTCTAAATTTTCTACTACCATTTATCAGGAAGTGAGCACTAAGCTGAATTTGGGAGCAGTTCCAAATTCAGCCAAGGAAGTTTATTTTCCAAAGAAAACACTGTTGACTATAGAATTGGGGTTTAGAGACTTCATCTTCTAAATGCACAGACAGATTAAAAAGTTGCTCCTTAAAATATGGAGCAGGTACACTAATTGGCCTCTACATACCATCCTAACACAGTCTCTGTGTATTTGTGTACATTAGACTGTACTTTTTCTGTTGCTTTTGAAAAAGACTTGAGGTGAGGGATCTCAGCAGTTCACAAGGTTTAATGTTGCATGGCACAGTCTGATTTTTTCAGGTTTATATTGGCCAATATTTATTGAATTTTGTTGAAGAACTGTATTTTGTTTACATTCTGGCTGGGATTTTGAAATCCCTTCACCAGACACCCACAAATACCTTACTACTTTTAAAAGTACAGGTTGTACAAAGAAAAGCAATATGCAGCCTGTCAAAACCACGTTAAAGGGAACAGGCTGTTACTGAAACTCAAAAAGATCCAAGGAGCTCCCTGATCTTGCAATTTTGGTGACACTGAGGGTCTTTGCAGTATCTGCTCAGCCCTGGTAATTTAACACAGACTGTAGGAGAAAGACCATTCAGCTTTCTGAAGGCTCCAGGAGCACGCAACGGCAAAGAAAGAGAAGGAAGGACAAGGCTAAAGCCGGGGCGAGACACCTCCTCGCCGCAGCAGCAGTGCTTGCTGTACATTGTTCGATACCCGACTCATGAAGAATGGCAAAGAGCCATTCCTACCTTGGAATCTCTCAAGGAGCAAAATCACGATCAAACAACAATAGGAAAAGAGCCTTGAAAACTTTTTCTTCTTTCTAAAAATAGCTTTTCCCCATGTGCCCCCTCCCCCGCCCTCCTCCCCATTTTTGGCAGGGAGCTAGCTATAGCAAGTAATTAAAGAGGGACTTTCATGGTGGGACAAACATGCAGAAACGAAAACATTTTACATTTTTCTTTGCCAGTACATACATTTCTGAGTAAATATTATTAAAGATACTTGCATGAGCAACAGAGCTTCTTCTCTTGGAAGCCAAATGACTTTTTCGGTTTTTATTCTGCAGTTAACAAGGTCATGTCTGATCACAGTTATACCAATACATTAATTATTCCCTGATCAAATTCTAAGGCAAGGCTTCATTTTACAATTATCCATGAAAGGTGGGAAGGAGATGACACTGTACAAGTCAGAAAGAGCATTTGTCAAATGTCAGTCGCAACAACGTATTGCACAGAAGGGAAAACTGACTGACTTACACTTTTTTTAAGACTTGGCCTTGGCATTTTCATTTTTCATTTTAATTTCATCTTCATTTTGAGATAATAAAAATTTGGCACAAAAAAATACGGGTTTAGGAGACTTTTTAAAGCAGCATGTAAGGCAAAAATCCTTTCCAGAAAGAATTTTGCCTGGACAAGGGAATCAGGACCAGTCCTGGTCGGACTTATGCCAAACCCCTTCAGAATCATTAGTCTTCTCAAAGGATTTCCTTTATTTTCATAATGTTAAAGCACATCCTAATCTTCCACTTTAGTTTACTGCTTTTTTTGTGATGGGAAATTGTCCTTACACAACAGCATCATCAGCCCTAATTTTGTAAATATCAATCTGCATAATCAAGATTTATGTTTATAAAAACATTTATACTTCCTCCTTTCTGTTAGGAGAGGAAAATTATATTTTATAATTAGGCAGTGGCAACAAACAAGATGTGTAATTGCTTTATTAGCATGTGTGAATTCAGAATAGGAAGCCCTGTGAAACTTTGCTTGGGAAAAAAATGTCCTGGGCTTGCACAGTAGGTGACTGTTAACTTGCCAGCCGTTGCCAGTCTCAAAATACCAAGCCTTACCATATTAGTTCACTATCGGTCAGATTCATTCCTCCTTAAGCAGTGGACACTTAAGTGTTAGTTAAGTTTCACTGGAGCCTCTGACAGTGAAACATAGTGATCCCTAGGCTTTTTCCATGTGATCTCCTCGTGCATGAACTTCTCTTCTAGATAGGTTTGCATAAAAGCAAAGGAAGACATAAAGGAAGAAAAATTAAAATATAATTAAAAGAAAACAGCATTAAAGAGATTTTTATTTATGTATCTGTACATATATATTTGTGCATGTGTTTATTCATAACAGGCAAAATCTTACCTTCACTGATTTTCACAATTAGCTTTACCAAAGGTGCAAATTCATTAACCCAGAGAGATTAAAATATCTTCCAAAACATTTCTTTATGGCTGAACTAAATTTCATATCCTTTAATACAGCAGCTAAGGTTAGAGAAACGGTTCTACTTAATTGTCACCATTTAATGCTGCACACCAAAATCATGGTTTCTATCTGTTTCTTTGATGGGGTCAGGTGTCCAGGGCATGAGTAAGGGAACATGGCAGTGCCCAGCCATGCAAGACGCCTTGAGCTTCTGCAGCTGCAACTCACAGAAGATCGTGGTGGCTAATGACACCACAAAGAATATGGACAAAACCTTGGTTTATCACAATATCATTCTGCAATATAAGAAGGTCTTATGTTATCATATTAAATAGAAGATTAAAATCTGGGATCATTTGAGCCTCAGTCAGCCAAAACATTTAAACCTACACTTTAAAACTTACTTCTATTCTCATCAGGCAACACACTTCGCACATGGCTAGAGTTAGACACACATTTAAATGGTTTGCCATGGCCTCCTTAGATATTTATTAGCCAACTCATGGATCTCATCACCAGATTCTAGCATAACGCTGGATAATAGGGACTTGACTGGGAATATACTGATTTATTCAAATCCACCTGATCTGCTCACTTTCTTCAGGCACCCTGCCTTGCTAGCCATCTGACTGGTCCGAGTGAGTCAAGCAGTCAGAAAGTGAATGCTTAGGTATCCCAAACAAAATATTCAAGAATCTTAATCATTTTGAAAAGAATTAGAATTTTGAATTTTTTATCCTAGCATGCAAAATATTTGAAAACCTGACGTTTTACATGACCTGGAAACTTCTATATATCTGTATTTCAGAGATGGCATTGACAGAAGGAAGTGAAACGGTATGAATTCCCATTGTTTCAGCATTTTAGAGATAGCTAGTTTTCTACAGATTCTTTTCTTGGCCTTAGAAAGCACTTTAGCAAGTGTCCACAGGCTTTCTTCTTAGTCTTCATAAGTGCACATAAAATACTGTCTTATTCGTAAAAGTATTTATCTTAACAAATGTAGCAAATAGTAGGACATAGCAACTTCTGTTAAAAAAAAAGCAAACCAGATGTAAGTATGTCATATTGAACCTCACTACCGAGAAGATACATGAGAAACTGGAGGGTGCCAGCCTCCTCTGTAAAATGAAAAATGCTACAATAGACAGAAAAAAGGACATTCAGTTGGTAACAAAAATGAGTGATCAACACTTTTGATCCCACTTACGCTATTATTCGACTTTGTTCCATAAAGATCATTGGTCACTTAAAGCATCATCATACCTGTTCTTATTTCGAGCATCTAAGATAAAAGCAGGTCCTTCACATTAAAATTCCTGGACACAGCCTCTTACGCAATAATTACACTGAGGTTCAGGCCTTTGGATGCTGCTACCTTGAATAAGCAAACTTAAGTTTGTTTAAGCTCTAGCTTAACCAAGTGAGTTTCAGAACATGGTCTGGAACCTGCATAAAAGTGGGTTCTGGTTAACCAGTGCGTACATTTGCAGTATGTGGCAATATGTCTTACTTCTGTTCAAAAGGCTCTTTGTTTGTTCATTAAAATTTAACAGTTTTGTGACTTTGGACATAAATATTCAAAAATTCCTGTCTTTTCTGACTTCAGAGAGATGCTTTTGAAGTCTTCCTCTTAGTGAAATATCAATAACTAATAAATGTCTTTTTCAGTTAAAACACATCGTTGTTAAGAGCGTACAGCCATTACAGTATTTTGTGCATACCGATGCAGGCATGAAGCCACCAACCATAGAGTGTGGATTCATGACCTGCTTATGTGGTTTTAAATGTGTGATGCTCCCAAAAGGGTCAGTCCCGCCCTCCCTCCACTCACAAATACTGAGAAAGCAGTATTTATTGTGGGATTATTTTTCGGCACCCTCAGCTGACAAATATGATCTGCTCGGGGTGGCCAGAGCTGTAAGTCTCCGGTGCAAACCCCAGAGGCAGACTGTAACACCAGGAGCTGTGACGAAAACGGCCACTGTGAATTCAGCGGAGAATGAAACACTCAAGAGCCCCCCGTCTGATCACTCTGCGCAGCTTGGCGGGTAATTATCCCAGCTGTAAATCCAATGAGCTCTCACTGAACTGGGTGGGTGGGTGGGTGGCAATCCCTGAACCCCAAAGAGACTTTTGCTTTGTCTGTATCTGCAGTCCTTTGCCATGTGTGACCATACGAGCCTCCCTTGGCAGTACCTGCGTCGACACCCAACGGGAGGGAGCTGCCAGACAGCGTGACCACTGCTGGTGGCACTTGTCCTGTGTGCTCTCTTGTAACTTCTCAGCCTGATCTGCAAATTTGCCACCAGCAGTGTGGGATGGCTTCAGGCCCAGTCAGGCCATCTGGCTCTCTTAGAGGCTTCAAATAAGTCCTGTAAGTCACGCATCAGCTTCGGGCCAGACTTCTGTGTGGGGGTAACTTCACGTATAGCATTCAGCCTTCCTCTGCTGGCTGGTTCACCTTGACAATCCGGGTGCATAGAGAACATGCCTTACCCTCAAACCTTTCAAATAAACAGCAGCAGTGGCTCTTGCTTGCAGTCAGCATGTCAGGCTCACACAGGTGCAAATGGCTTCAATGTCCAAGGTTAAGCTTAATTTGCTGAGTTGTCATGGGGTTGGTCAGGTTAAATTTTGTGATCTACCCAACACAAGCAACGTGTGGTTGGCTTGCCCGCTAACATTTAGTAGCTGTGTATACATGCACACTCCTACCCACTGCACACAGATACAGGTTTCTTTTATGACTATATTGCTCTCTACTTGGACTTCGACACATTTCTGGTGACTGTTTTATCCTGGTGAAAAACATACTTCTGAAGAACTACCACAGGAGGGCTCTCACGTTTAAGCTTTCCAGATACGAACGCCTGTGCATGTTGGCAATACATGCAAGGGGCTTTATTTCCCCCACTCTTCCCTTTAGCGTCAGTGACATGTTGCTCAAGCAAGTCAGGGGACAAACAGTTGTACTTTGAGCCGCTCAGAGAGGCTACTATGAGCAGTTAGTCTAGGTCACACTGAAGCTTGCCCTCCATGTCTTTCCCATCATATCATCATTCTCCTGACCTATAGCATTTCCCGACATTTCCAGGCTTGAACTCCTTGGGAGGTAAGTTGGATGATGTTCTTAAAGAAGTGCATGATAGAGACCTGTAAAATGAGTTTGCCTAATTCACTTTCACTGGCCCAAGCAATTTCTCTGCCCCAGGCAAATCAAATGCTGTTGCTTTATCCCCCCTGGTCTCCCCACCACATAGGACTAACCATGCTGATCACTCCGAAGCAGCCGAATGAAGCAGGAAGGAGTTCCAGAAATGCCGCAGCCCACTCGGCTGTTCAGTTTGTCCATAGGATAAGAGAGCTCAGCCACGCCAAAGGCACTGGCCCAGGATCCCCATGGTAAGGGTTAGCTCCACAAGGTGATTTCATGAAACAGTTTCTCGTCCAAAGACATAAACACTAAATACCTACTTTGGAAAAGACCCATTTGTTTAAAGATTAGAAGACAAAAAGCAGAAAAGAGAGATGTGGAAATGTGAACTTTTGCCTGTTTTTTTTTTCTCTTTTTTTTTCTTTTTCTTTATGAAAACTTTTAACACATCTTAAAACTTCTAACACAAGAGCTTTTTCATTTCTTTCTCACTAAGTCAGTTTTTCTCTAGACTCAGCAAAACAAGCTCTGTTTGTTAATGTGAGCTCGTCCCAAGATCTGGTTTTGCCAAGTCTTGAGCATTAGAAATCCCCTAAAAATCCTTTCCTTCTCATCCATCCTCCTAGCTTTCCTCTCCCACAACATACACAAGGCACTTCCTTCAGGTTTGCTCTGAGATCAGAGTTTCCTCAGGATGTTCAGCCTCAAAGCTTGAGAAACACTGCAACACATTAGTCACCTCCGTCACCACAGTTCCCAAATACACCAGCAAGCCAGGCTTCCAGCTGATGCAATTCATCAGCGTTACCCTGTCAAGTTTCACTGGAGACCTGATCCATGGCATTCACCGCAACAAACGACTACACCACGGCCACTCGCTGGCCTAGTTTTGTGGGTAACTTGAGAGGCACCATGACCAAACCAAACCAAAAGTGTGGGAAACTCATCCCTTATGTTTAGGGTCGTCTGAATATTAAATTTTTGCTCAGAGTCAGATACAGATAAAAAGAAGGGGACATGTATGCCTGTTATTGAGATTTGTAGAAATATGAACAAAATAATATTATTCTATAGGAATATCTATTTGCCTCTTGCATCCCTCGTTACCTAGCGATAACATAAGCATGTACACAAAACATCAACACAAGGAGTACATAACAAATAAGATTTACTTTATCATAATCATGTGTGAGAACTCTGCATTAGATATAAATCACCCAAGAGGAATTAATTTTGTGTTTTGTTTTCTTGTGTCTTCTCTGGATTTCCAGGTTTTGAATGACACTTGCAACAGGACAGTTTGTTCGGCAGGTCTGTGGTGTCACGAAGCAGGGCAGCTCCTACACCTCACGGCGCAGGCCAAAGGGTAGGGACTATACGTGTTGCTTACGCAGTGATGATACTCATGTTCCTCTAAGTAACAACACATTTGCGTTCACAGCACACGCCAAGAGATAACTCTCATGCTGTGTTAAAATAGTATCTAACTCCATTGTCACCTAAACCAGTACAAGCAAAGAGTGAAATCAGGAGAGATACATCAGGGTAAATCTAGTATGAGTGAACGGGGAATCACGTCCTTAAAAAATTCTGATCAGCTTCCTAATCGAAGCACAGCTGTGTTTTCTGCTCCTGTTTTCCTCACTGGATGTGCAAGTTAATATATTTCTAAATAATTTTCCAGAGAAGTTTTGTTTTGTTTTCCACTTTCACAGAATGGTCAAATGGATTTTCCTCAGACTTTCTCCCAGAAGCCATCGGCTGAGCTCAGTGGTGGAAAATTTCAGCCTAGAAAGTAGAACCTTTCAGAAACTCAGGAGCAAGGGAAAACACTGGACTTGGAGCAAAAACTGTTTTGCAGCCTTAACTACAATACTACGTCAGCTTCCATGTGGATGCTATGATACAGACATAGCATTGATTTACACATGCAATTTTTGAAGCTGAGGCAATCAGTGTTAGTTATTTTATTGACCAGTAACACAAGAAAAACAGAAGATGCACACAGCTGGGATATGCTACTGGCCTGATTTGACTCACCAGACTTTCTCAGGAAATGCTTGAGCATGTTTCATTCAGTAGGTGCAGCCGGCATGCCTGGACATAGCACACCTCTTCTATTTGATGTGGCTTCGTAGGGCTTGCACATCCTTTGTATCACATAGGCCTGTGGGCGCTCAGGGCGAAATGAAATTGGCTGATGATTAAATGGCAAGCATATGCAGTGGCACCTTTCAAAAGTCCTCTGATACTATAAGAGCATACAAATCAGGGCCCTGGTGACAAACTAATTTTTCACAGTTCTTAGCCCCCTGTCGTGGTTACACGACGGCACACAGGATGAGAAAGAGCAAGTCCAAGGCAAGAAACTTCATAAACACTCATGGAATTTATTTCTCTGCAGGGACACCATCATTCATCTCCTGTGTGAGAATCAGGAGAGATCTAGCTTGTAGGGGCAGGCAGCAAAATCATTGGGAGTCCTCCTAGTTGCGTGACATAGCCTTTCTGTTTTGCTTTTCACCATCTGTGAAGCACTTCTGTTGGTATGTAAGACAGGGCTTGCTAACATAGCCTTAGCAATTTGCTTGCAGCTCATATTGAGCACCTATGGTGGTTCGTATGAAAGAACTCTTTAGACTAATTGTGCAAGAGTAAGTGCACACAGAGTAGCAATTACTGTGTCCTCCCATGTGCCAGTTGTTGCCGTGTGCCAATTATTGCTCCCTTAGAGCACCAGCAGCAGCTCAGGAGAAGCCAATTTGCTGCTGATGCAGTTTGCAGCAGGAAAACTGCTAAACAGAACCAACTTAAAGGTGGGCTCTGGCCTCCACAGGGGCCAGAGCTCCTGTGCTAGCTTACACTGGGGACCAGAAGATGCCAAGATGCTATTTAGCCTTTCAGGTTGGTGGAGTGTTTTTGGATTCTGAGTAGAAGGTGGTTATTTTTTGTAAGCTTTGATCTGCAGTGAAAAAAAGTTCTTCTCTGATTTACGTTAAAAAGGGCAGAATATCTGACCATTCCTTTGAGAATAGGAGAGGAATTGATTCTTGTGTAAAGGTTAGCATAAATACTCAGAGAAGAGAAAATGTATGTTCCCTACTGTAGCTGCCAGTGGTTGCTCTTTCCTTCTCGTTTCCATTAGAGGGTGCTCTTGTTTCAAAAATTCCCCAGCCGAGGGTTTCTGCCATCAAAGAGTTGCCTTTAAAGCAGGTCTTCAAGTTAGGTGGTCCAGTCCAGTTACTAAATACTAAGCAAGGTAGGAGACAGCATGATTAAACAAGATAGCATTACTTATTTTCCCTGCTGTACAAGTCAGGAGCACTGCAGACATTAAAGATCAAGAGGCAGCAGCTGTGTAGAAACTGTTCTCCTTGGAGTCTCTCATTACACAGACCCTGCACAGAGCCTCACCATCAGGCTGAAACCACTCTTCACAGTTTCGTTTTTTCTCTCTTTTAAAAGGGAAGAAGCAAAAGGACTGTTTACATTTGCATTTTAAAGTCCATTTAAACAAAAGCTTTCCACTTTGTACAGAAGATTGGAAAGAAGCTGAATCTGATATTTATAAGACTTTACAAGTAGTTGCATTTTAAACAACCCAAATAAAGCACAAACAAGCACAGGATAGGTTTTTCTACTGTCACATTGGCAACGATGACTCAATGCAAGCTATTCTCTGCTGGAAGAGGAGACGCTTGATCTCCGCAGCTGTCCCTCCCGATAGCCCACATATGATAGCCTCCTTCCCACAGAACCTTCCATCTAGAAGGCAGCAGAACATTACTTGGGGGAGATGCTGGTTCTTCGCAAAAGGCACAACACAGCCATTTGGTACATGCTTCCTGTGGCGACTCATTTCCATTCCTCTCTTCACTTCCATTCTTCCCTTCACTGTTTCTATAGGTCATGAGGATTGCCCTTAACAGCCCTCAATAGCTGGCCTTCCTCTTCACCCCAGCACCTGGTGTCACAAAGCCTGTAGCCCAGCTCCACCGTGACAGTCTGTATGGATGCATTTTTTAAGTGCTCAGACTTGAATGATTTTAAAAGGAGATAGCGACAATAACAACAGGTTCCTGGAAGTACAGTGTTGGCTAAGCACTGTCAATATTTGAGAATCTTACAGCTAAACATGTCTGCATCTGCCTCAGAGAAGAGACAGTTGACCCTTCAGGCATTGGGGAAGGCTCCCCCCCACCAAGATCCAGCTGCAGACTAAGGAGAAACAAAACTCTCCCACCGCTTCACTTGCAGGCTGCTGCATTTACAACTGACACTCCTGGCTATGATTTCTGCTAGCGTTTAGCAGCAGCTGTGCCCCCAGCTGGGAGCTTTCACTTTCTATTTTTAAAATCAGTGAAATCAGGAGCATATGGGGCCTATAATTTACCATGTATTTTTAATAATAAAATCTGCTCAGCAGCGTATCAGTCTGTAATTCTACCCTGGAGATGCTTTGCTCCCTAGGAGCTCCTTTATCAAGGCTTAATATACCTGATTATATTGGGTGTGTGACATTCTCCGCAATTTGCTATCATCAAAGTGTGCAGTATATCACACAAAAGTCTATGCCATACAGTGTTTGTTCCCCAGGATCAGGCTCAGAAGCAAATAGGTGACAATAGCTTCTCACTTTGATGCATAATTGGAAATCATGCATGACAGCCGGTTACCTCCAAGATACCTTCTTATTCCTGTGTTATGACAATAGTTAGTGAATACGATATATTTGGATTCATAGCACATTTGTGCGTGTAAGTGGTTTGTGCATTTAAGTGCATATGTATTTTAAGCAAAGCTGTATTTTCAGAAGGCAACTATTTCCAGCTAAAAGACAAAACTAAATAGGAGAATGAGGAAGAGAAGGGATTTAAGTAGTATCTGGCTATGGGTGAGAAGAAAACTGAGATGGATGGCAAAGGAGTAATATAGGTGATATAATTTTTGCTTGGCATAAACAAGCACTTTTCTTCATTTCACTAGAGGTCTACAGCATAATCTGGATGTCCATCCGAACTAGGCCTACTCCTGACTTAGGCTGCTCTAATCTTTGCATTGAATGGTTTTGGGATTTTTTTTTTGTTGAAGTCAGGAGAGTTATACTGATGTATAGCTGGTAAGAAATGCTAGAATGGCAAATCACGCAGGTCTTGAAAGTAAGGTCTTGAAAGAAACATGGCAGTTTCACAAATGTGCTTTTCAAGCACCTTTACATAAGCAGGTAAGCAACTAACTATACAGCAACCCTTTTGGTGTTCCCATGTGTGTAAAGATTTTATTTTTTACCAGAGGACCTTTTTATGTCAATTGCCTTCCATGTGTGAGCTTAAAAGACCACACAGAGCTTTCCACATTCTGTCCTATGCATGCTTGGAAGGCATAAGTAGGCTTATGACATTCTGTTTATGAATGATCTCTGACTTTCAAAGAGTACCCATTTCTCATTTGGTTTACCTTATTATGATCTGGTGGAATCAGGTAACCCTTCAAGGTTTCCTTCAGGGACTATCCATCCTCCTTTGAAGTACCAACATGGAGGAAACACATGTCCCTGAGATGCCACAGAACTGCGAAGGCACCAGCTCTTGCACAGGCTTCTCTGGCATTCTGTCTATATTTGCTGTTGGATTAAGCCATCTGCCTAACAGGCTTTCCTCTTCCTGGAGATATTATGTAAATTAAAATCTGGTCAGGTCTCCATCACTGGTGTACCTGGTGATCACCTTATAATCACTCATAAAATGAAGCTCAGCTACAGTTGGTGGTGATCTGCTTTAATGACCAATGAACTTTATATTAAGTTTCTCAGTAGTGTTTATATTACCCTACTACACTATATTATAATTGTTGTTGTTGCTGCCTGGGATGGAGAGTGGAGAAAGGGGTAAAAAAATCCTGCCTACCTACCTGTGTGGAAGTTGTTACTTGTCATATCCCATTTATAATTTCACATACTACATTGCAGGTGACAAGAATAAATGTTCAGAATGATCATTTTAGGGCCTTAAAATCTAAGGATCTGTGAAATGATCGCTTTTACTTCGTGGCTTGAGGATGAATGAGATGGGCAATGAGTTCTGTTTGCAGGATTAGGATGTCCTGTGGCAGGACAGCTGGGGGAAGCTTGCTGAGCTGCTGCCTAACTCAGAGGTATAAAGAGAAGCCAGCATCTAAGACAGAAAAGCCAGCACCTTTCAACAACTCTAAATACATGTGAAATAAAATGATGTCAAATAGAAAAGCCTGGATCCTGTTAGCAAACACCAAGAATGGAACAAAACCGTGAGAACAATGTGGGCAAAGCTATTGAGCTGAACAGCCCTAGACCTTGGAGCCAGAACTGTTTTCCTAGTGGAATCTTCGTTGCTGTGAAGCTTCTATGAATGCAATCGCTGACTGGTTTAGCCCAAAGGTTAACTGGTGTGAAATAAACAAATCCTCACAGCATCATATTTGGCTTCTGCTCAGTCATTAAGTTCTGTTTGTGTCTTATTCACTTCTCCTCTCAAACCATTTCCAACTTCATTGTCTTGAGTTTTTTTGTTAGTGGTTTTACCTTTCATACTCAGCCAGTTATCTGTAAAACTCACCACTAACGACTGTCACTGTTTAGGGCGACACTAGTGCTCATCATCCACAACCATCTTGTCAGCTGAACTTAGTAAACAAGGCTCTGGAGAACCAAGCAAATGCTTTAGCTTTTAGATCATTAGACTGTTCTCCTCTAGCACTATCTGATGTAGGTACAATCGACTCACTTAAAACACCGAACTGGAAACTGAAAAGTAGCTTGGCTGATAATGTCCCATACTTGAACCTGCTTTGGCAGTGGGATACATAAGATTACTTAATAGGGCTTTTCCATCTCTGGTTTCTAAATTCCCCATTGATTTCAGGAAATGGTGAGTCAATAGGTTAGCAGATACTTCTGTCTGTCTGTTTTGCTGCCTCCTTTATTTACTCTATATCTCTTGGTTACCCTGGGAATAAAATAAAACCCCAAAACATATGATGCAAATAGGGAGGCACAGAGGTCAAAGCCAAATGAGGTTAAATAAAAATTGCTTGTAACACAGTTCAGAAGATAATAACTTCTGAGCTGCTCTTCAGGTTGTCTGGAGGATCTGGCTCAAAAATTATTTCTTCTTCCTGAACCAGACGTATGGTTCAGAAATAGTTCTCATCCATGTCAGACGCCTTCCATATCAAGACAGCAAATTGACTGGCTTTCAGACCACAAAGGCAGCATCCCGTCCATAGCTGGACATGCATGAAGGTTGCCTGATTTTTATTAGTTAGGACAAGAAAGTGAAGGATTAGCGGTTGGAGTACGAGTTAGTCAAAGTCCTGGGATAGTTTGTGTACAGAGATACACACAACCTTGCCAATGCATGAGAAGCTTTCTTGTGGTGTTTGAAGCCTGAAACTTTCCTACACAGAGGTTACTGACTGGTTTCATTTCTCTGACAAACAGAAACCCACTAGGAGCTAAGAAAAAAGTAACCTAGTTATTTTCACTTTTTGACCTGAGGTAGAAGTTCAGCTCATGTTCCTGGCATTGAATCAGTCTCAAAGCAGCCATCTTCTGTGTTGCATTTATAGTGATGTTCCAAGAATAAAAAAAGACAAAAGAGCCCACCCATCTCATAAAACATGACTTTGAGGTGATTGAACCCTCTGGTAAAACAGAGAAAGATGAATTGAGGTTGAATATTGGGGCAGAGGCTTCCAAATGTCAGAACTGCTGGTGCAAAAGAAAGAAAGCGGACCAATGCACCCCTTTCTTATCTCCTCCTATGCCAGGAGAGGCTACCGCTCTGATGAAGCAGTAGAAGGGCAGAGGTATTGAAGAGGCTGTGAGCAAAACTGTGAATGTGGAAGTCTGCAGCAGGCAAGGCAGCACACGGCAGAAGGTGCCAAGCCGCTCCTGTCAAGCTGGCACATCCACATGGTACAAAGCCTTTCTGTGATACTAGATCACGTCCAAAAGTACAGCTCAGCAGCCTTACCTCTCCTGCTTGTTCCATGGCGCGGTGAAAATAAACCCATTGTACCGCTGAAGCTGAAATGCTGAGCCATTATTTTTCTTTCATAATGTCCGTTTCCAAGCTGGCTATGTTTCTGTGCCAGGGATAATGTGGGTAACATTCACTGTGAAACACTGGCAGCGGGTGGTTTTCTAGGAGGCTTCTCTGCTCACTGGCAAAGAGAAAATACCTCCTTCACACCACCATGCATGCCCTACCAGAGGAACAAAGAACAGAGCAGTGCCTTCTCCAGACATACACTTGCCAGGTCAGTCCTTTAAAGGGCCTGCAAGTCCCTGGGAGCACCCGAAGCACTGCCTTGAACACCATATATATCCTAGCTTACACCCACGCATGGATACGCAGTCCTCCCACCAAGACTGTGTGCCTGCAGCCCCTTCTGAGCCCCTGTGACAGGAGGAAACTGCTCCTGGGCTGCACGTCCAACAAGCGGCCCGAACAACACAGAGTGACCTCGCCAGGGAGCACCGACAATGTCACCGACTGGTTGTAAACTGTGAAGATGGAAAGCAATATCCCTCTTTCTCCACATTACCACTTCCACCTCTGGCTCTGATGCCAGAGGTATCAGATGACCAGTGACTCTGATGACTGAGGTATCATCTGCTCAGAGGCCAGTCAGGGGAGGTCTGCAAAACAGAGCTCTGCCTCTCACAACAGAAGCTGATGAGGGAGGGAGATGCTCTGCATTAAGCCTGTTTAGAAAGATTAGAGAGTAAGGAATATTAGGATATTTTGTTTCCCACCTCCCTTTGTGCAAGTAAATGAGGTCTAAATGGCTCCTGAGAGGAGGCAGAAGTCCTCAAGTTAAGCACTCTCCAGAAAGTAAGCAAGCAAGCCCCCCTACCCGCTCCTCTCCCCAAGTCTGCCTGTTAAAGTAAATTTTCAGGAATTATCCTTTTAAGAGATAAAGGGGAGAGAAGGAACAGAGAATATGATTGTGCCTTGCAGCCAATTTGAGAGGGGAGCTGCACTGGGTTTGGCATAATGCCAATTTGCTGGCTCAAATTTCACCTGTAAAAGCCCTGTAGACATTAAAAAAGCATTCATTATCCACCCAGACACAAAAAACTCATTATGCTCTATTTTTCCAATCCTGCTAACTATGCATGAACTGTTCCCGCTGAAGGACAGTATTACCTGCTTCCTTCAGATTACTTGCCGATCACAGCAGCTCATGGGGTTTTGTTTTTAATAAGATGGAAGGTTCTTTGACTGGACTTCTTCCAAATGATCATGGACCTACATGTGTGGAGTCCTGGTTCCTCTTTAAAGGGCTTAGCTACAAGCATGAGCCCAAGGCCTGCTCATCTCTCCCACTTCTTGGGACATTCACACACAACAGTCAAGTGACTCGTTGCTCTTAGCCATATGAGTTCAACTAGAATTCAGTAGCCCCCAAGTGAGGCATTTTCCACCATTTCTGTGTATAACAAACCTTCTGGTGACTATCAAAGGATACTAAATTTCTTCCATAATGTATTAAGGCATTTTTGTACAGATTTGCATTCTGCATGCTACAGAAAGGTCTGTCTTGAATTTAATGATGAATGTAGACATCCCTATTAAGAGGCTTAGCTGAACCCTATAATTAGATTTATTTCAGTTTTACATATACTTTTATTAACACTTTGGCTTCAAGAAGAAATGTGTGGTAGCTACCCTTAGCCATGACATCACAGCTGCTAGACAGCAATAACCTCTAAGCATCACAGTTAGCACTTTTCCCTAAGCGAAGGCAACTGTTGTATCTGGTGGTCAGATGCTAAGATGAACTTTGTCAGTGCATTAGCAGGCTGCGTTGCACAGGTGCTATGCTGAGTGTGCTCCCTGCCAGTTACTTACAAGCTGAAACCAGGATCCTTGCAATCTGGAGACAGCAAGTCCATCAGATTACCCAAAGGAGTCTGTACGCAGCACCTTATCTCAGCTAACACCTGGCTCTGTTTTGGTCAGAAGACTAGTAAGAAATTTCCACCCAAGTTACACTATCGCAAAATGCCACCAGTTGTTCTGCGGCTGCTATGCAAAACTCTTACACCAGAGCCACGCTAGTAGGAGAGGAGTAAGTGTGAGGTATATGGCAGTGAATTTGCTCTGGGGCTGGGGTTCCCAAAGAGGTGGCGTGTTCTTGTTCTGTGAGCAGCCAAATGCCTCCTCCTGCTCATGCATGTATGTGACAGCCGCTGCCTGTTCTGATACCAGAGCCAAGTGCGTTTGGGAACACTCGCTCTAAGGCATGCAACAGCTTTTCCCACAGGACCCGAAGATAATTTGGGACCCCATTTTTTTCTAAGGAAGGTTACTTCAGCTTGCATACACTCTTCTGTGCAGCCCTGATTTCACAATAGCAGGCACTGGCAGTGAGCAATGCTTAACAATACACCTAAACACTACCCAGGTTCCTGCAAAGTGAAAGCAGAACAGAAACAGAGGGGTAGGGCAGGCTTTTCTTGCCATGGCTAAAGGCATCCTGCACCGAAGGGGTTTTTCTCTGTGCAGATTCCTTGGAAGAGACTAGGAGGTAGAGTCAGAGGGACACAGTCTCGGTAGATGAATCACCTCTTATTTGGAAACCCAGGTCCCAGACTGGATGGTTGGCAGGCCAGTTGTCTCCATCCGGTATAAGAGGGTCCCGGAGCCAGAGAGAAGTTGCGATGCGATGCTAAGTGAAGTGCCAGCCCTGCAATGAGGGGCTGTGAGACAGGAGCCAGCTGAGTGAATCTTCAACCAGAAACTGTGAGACTTGGCAGGTCTGGGATTGGCACTGCAAAACTGTTGCAAAACTAGCCTGAGGTGACAGCGGGGTGTATGAAGAATCTTGTACCCCTCGTACTTACAAAGACTACAGAGAAACCACCAGCCCCAGGCTTTCTTCAGCTCTACGGTCACTTGAAAACTATAGCAAAGCTGTATTTTGAGGCAAAAACAAAAACCTAATGAAGTGAATGGAGAAGACCTGAATGTTTTCCTGCAGCTTTTGGCCTGTGCCTTTCCAACTAGGTGGCTGAATTCTTGTTAAGGAAATAGCATGGCAAATCTTTGCACGTACATGCATCATGTGTGAGGATTAAAACAAACGCTCTTCAATCCCATGTTTGTTTCTCCGAAGGGCATGGAGGGAAACGGCAAGAAAAGTCTTGAACGATGAAAAGTGTTTGGAGCTGGATCCCCTGCAGACACTTTCAAAGGTTCTTTCCCTCCATAGCTGCCGCCTTCTCCCACACTTGGCCTTTATCTGTTTTTCCTCTTGATCCCTAGCAGTTTTTTTCACACAAGTTCCCATGCTGTACGCTTACAATGCTACAATTTAGGAGTAGGAGAAGAGAATTCCTATTTTTAGTCCAGCATATAAAACATTATCTAGGGACAGGTCATTTTGTCCTAAGTGATCAAGCAGAAAAAGGATATGGCGACGAATAAAACCTTAGAAAGGATATTCATGTGGTTAAGGCATTAGCCTGTTAATTCAGGAGATTTGTGTTCCTTTTCTGGCTCTCCTACAGTCTCTTTAGGCCCCTCATGGGTTAATCTCTGCTCCTCACTTCTCCTCCTGTAATATGGGGATAATGCTAACCTATCTAACAGCTTGGTGCAATGAGGATAAATTAATTACTGTGTGACAGATTTTCAAACACATTAGTGCTTACTGCCATAACAAAGCCTTTTATATAAACAAATACTCCTGGGAAAACAAGAGGCTGGATTTAAAGGTTGCTTCTGAGGTAAATTCCTATACCAGCACTCCCACCATGGGCACACACCCACACCAAAGGAAAAAATAGGACAAATGTACGATGTCATGCTTTAAAGATCTTGAAAATCAGCCAAATCTGTAAAATGCTAAGGAGACTTAATGCAATACTTACACATCCTGGGGCTAGTTCTCAGGAATGCTGAGTACCCTCTGCTCCCCACTGACTCCGAGTTGTGGGCACTCAGCAAATTCAGATGTAAGATAATCATTAAGTGAACAAAAGGCATTTGAATGAAGCCTTATTCCTCAGTCTGCATATTTTCACAAATGCAAACACCCTTACCATAAGAAGTTCCACCAAGCTCAATTGCTGTACTTTCTGCATGCTAGGTGCAAAGCTTGGAGATCTGTAGCTTAAAATACCAAACGAGGTAGGAATTATCTCTTTTCTCACTATCTAATTCTTGGCCCCCAACCCATGCATATGTCCTTGTGTGTTTCCCAAGAAAACAGTCAGGAAGGAAAAGAGGGTGAGGATTTTGCCATTGCTTTCTCCAGTCTCTAAGATGGCCTTGGGCCTTCTCTTCCCTCTCATATGCATCCCTGAGTCCTAAGAGCTTCAGCAGCATGTGAGCGCACTCCAAAAACCACTGGCAGATAGGAATCCTTCTCCCTTGCTCCAGTGTTCCTCCATAAGGTGCTGAGTAAAGGGCATTATTTCCCACGCAGTCAAAAACAATACGACAGCTTTGAGTGGGGGAGGTGTTTGTTTTCAGAAAACAAACTGGGTTCTGAACCTTTCTCAGAAAAGCAGCTGGTTTGTTTCTACTTGAAAATGGAGCTTAATTCCTCTCTGGGCTGAGACAGCTTTTAAAACTCAATTAACAATAACACCTGGCTTTGGGGATGTGATTGAACCAACGCGTCCCTGTCTGAAAACACTTAGGCGCCTGAGGAAGTGATCATCCAGACCTGTGCTTGGTGTATAACCATAGTTAAATGCTTCCTTTGAGGGCGTGTGGAAGTCGGTTTTTATAGGTGCAGAAGAGGCACCAAGGTGGGATGGTGTGAACTGCTAACCAGGGAAGCGGCGTGCGACCGGACTTGGCCGCGCAGAGGCTGGCGGGCCAGCAGGCCAGCGCGACGCAGCAGCGGGGTGCGATGTGTCACCACTCCCCTCGCCGGCAAAGTGTCCAGCCAAGCCTGGGCAGATCAAAACCTGAAAAACAAATCAAAGTAAATTCCAGCCTGAAAGGCACACAAAGCTCGTGCCCAGTACGCGAACCCCCATCCTTCATCCACGCATCATGGAACATTTGCTTGTAGCAGCGCGCGCCGAGCGCGCGGCGCACTGGAAGGGAAATACCGGAGGGGCAGTCAACACTGCGGTCCCTGTTTGCCAACCGGGGCGCGCTCCTTCAGGCTTGGCCGCGTCACCGCTCCTCGCTGGTGACCAGCTTTGCCTCAGACCCACCTCAGAGCTCTCTGTTTTTTTTGGCGGGGCCTGCGACCCCGGGCAACCCAGCCCGGAGTTTGAGCCTTGCCCAGCGCGTTGCAGAACGGAGAACACATGTTTTTTTGTTTCAAAGATATTGCTTAAAATAACTCCATCTCTAGAAAGTTGAAGTTGGACACCACCACCACCCCCCTTTCCCCTCGCTCTCCCCTCTTTGCACAGCTGTGGCTCCCATGAGGACCCAAAGACAGATGTGCCATGAGGATCTGGTTATCATTCCTCCTTCCCACCCCCCTGCCAAAAAAGAAATATGTACATATATATATGTATATATCTTTCTCTGGGCTGCTGGACAACAGCAAGCGTCTGTGAGAAGAAGGGGGGAAGGAAAGCATTGGCTGACAAACATCCCCTGCCCCCTCTCCCCCCTCCCTGTCATCCTGTGCTCTCTTCAAACACGTTTTTAAACATACCAGTTTGGGTCTGGTTTCCTGGATGGCACATCTTCATGTCTAGCTGGGCTCCATCCATTACCTCATGAGACAGGGTAGGACCAAGGTGACAAGATTGATGAAACGTTTTGAGAAAGGGGAATGGGTGAGAAACCCTCCCAGGACAGCAGTGGAAATGGGGCGAGGGGGCACTTTTATATTTTAAAGTCATCGAGCAAATCTGGTTCAGGAGGGAAAAGGTAATTTACATTCTAGAGAGATAATTTGGCATTCCCTTTTGTTTGTTCTACCAAAACGATGAGCTGACTTGTTTCATTTTATTTTATTTATTTTTTATTTTAAATTCAGTACCTGAATTTGTCCATGTTTCATTTTTTTTGCCGTTTGGAGGGGGGTGAGTTAAAATGCCTGCCTTACCTAAAGTTCAGAAGTAACCAAGTTACTTCCACTTCTGGAGGGTCCTATATTTTATTCCAAATTGGCACAAGATCTGTTCAGTTATTCTTAGCCTTGCTGACACCTTTTTGCTTTTGTTACATTAATGCATGGATGGGAAGAGGGAAGGGACTCTGAGTTCTGGATACTGTTCCACTGAACTGCTAATTCACATTAAGAAAGGTCAAGTCTAATAGAGCACTGCCTTATGTTGAGGCCAAGAGGAAAAGGAATTCATTTGAAAACTCACTTTCCAGGTGTATTAACCCCTTCAAGTGCCATTAGGCTGCATGTGTGTCACAGCAGCAGCTCTTTTATGGAGGAGCCCAGATAAACTGGCTTATTGCTCAGCTTTCAACTCCAATTCTCTATAGCTCAGATCACAGCTCTGCTACAGTTCCTACTGCTGCTTAATCTCACCTTGTATCAGGCTGTTGCCTGCCAGGAGTAAAGACACTCCTCTCTACTAGGGTGTACAGTTTGTACACGTCTGTTTATATATCAGGGCATTCTATGCAGAGTGAAGAAAGGCAACAAAACCAACTGTACAGGATTATTTAATCAAAACTCTTGGTTTTTTGTAGACAAACGCAAAGGTGCCCTCACAGGTGAAGGGGAGGACTTTTGCTTCTTGGGGAAAACTAGAAGGGTGAGAAGCTACTACGTAGAGGGAGTTGATCTTTGCTACTTGTATTCCAATGTGATGTGCAGTAAAGGACCTGAGTGGCCTAGAGGTACTGGCTTCTGAGGAGTGTCTGCCTGAAACCCTACATACGTGGTTATCAAATATGAAGGGGAAAGAGAGAGGAAGGCTAGATGGCTGCCCAGAAGGTGCTCAGGGAGATGGAAACAAAGTTTACCATTTGCTAGCTGATGGACAGAAACACATCTGTTTGTCTTGAGCAGGGGTAAGAGGCATAGGGAGTGGAAGAAAATTTGCTTTTGTTAAAACAGAGAAATACAGATCATCGTATTTGGCCACATCACAAAACCTGAGGCTCATTTGACCACTTTAAGAAAATAAAACTCTTAGAGCAAACAATTTACTTTTCACTCTGTCTCCGTTCAGACCAAGTTAAGAAACCCTCTCCTATGAGAGGGACAGAACATGATGAACAAAACAAAGCAAAATCTCACACTACCAGAGTCTGGGTGGTGAGCTTTGTATTGGTCTGACTTCTGCAGGGGGAGAACCCCGGGCATTCTAGTGAATGTAGATGCACAGCCAACATTGGCTTGCAGTGCCCAAATTAACCTGTTAAAATGCAAAAAGACTGCAAAAGGAAATGAAAACAAAACAAGAGAGATATCCCATCGCTGTATATTCTACTCTTTCAGGATGTCTACTTCTACATGGAATCTTTTTCACTAACCTCAAAACAGTTCATTTTCAGATCTTCTTTTTTGAAGAGGAGCTGCTTTAGTGGTGGATTTTTCTTCTACACATACAAAGTTTAATCTATGTCCCCAGTGAGACTACATGTGTGACATAAGCCAAATTTTTAATGTATGTTTCTATGCACATGGAAACATAACAGTTCGTGAAACATTTAATGAAAGCTGTGTATGACCTCTTCTAAAGCTTCTCTGGACAGTGGCGATCTCAAATAAAGCATAGAGCTAGCACTAGCGTTGACGCAGTACACCACAAAAGCTATGCCTTTCTTCACGAGCAAGGGCAGGAGAGAAACCACACTGACCAGGTGATATGACGGGAGGTGTCTCTGGAGAGCAAAGGGATGGATCCCCAGCTGGTGGCACACAGCACTGTCAGTCAGCGCTGCCCTTTTCCAGGCACTCTGATGCCCTGCGAGGCTGGCAAGCACCCTGCCTCCAGGAGGGGAACTCCCTCAATGTTGGCTGGGAGAAGAAATTCAAATCTTTGCTCTGTGTCCTTTGAGAAAACAAGAATCTCTCAGTTGGCGTTTATGAGAAGATTTCACATTTCATTCCAGCTGGAGGAAAAAAGAGAGGGAAAAACCACACCCTTTTCTTAGCCAGGCTGGAGGTTGTCTGCGCACACAGGCTGGGACTGTAGGTTATTCCATAACGGTTTGAGTGTACCCTACTTCCCACCCCTGCCGAGAAAGTCTCAGTCCCAGGGGAAAGTAGCACATCCTACGGTGTAAAGGCCTCGGAGGTAGCCAAAACGCGATGTCTGGCTGAAGCAGGCTCAGTGCCACTCCATTTGGCACAGCTAATGATAAAGTTCCCCTTTGGCTTGCCAAGAGGGGCTGTTGCCTGCAGAGCACCTTCAGCGTGTAGCTCAGCTGTGATAATACACATGTTTGGAAAGTCTGTTTGGGTCCTTTGTCACTGGTTATTAGTTACACGAAGGCCAAGGCATTTTTGCACAGAATCAGAAATCCTAGAAAGAGTCCCAAAGCACAAAGTTGTTCAAGATCTGAACTATTTCTGGGGGAAGAGGTTGAGTTCAGGCCATTACAGACTGAGGATGCCGAGTCTGGATCCAGACGCAGCTTTCTGGGAAGGATGCTCACGTCTGGGACTGCAATCTGTTCCCTGAAGGAAAAAAGGGTGAGATATGCAGTTCAAATTTTGCCACACCTTATATGTTCGTAGATATGAAGCTCCAGGTGAGACCTGTCTGCTTAAATCAACCAGGGACTCCCCAGGTGCAAGGACAGGACAAGAGCCAGTGGTCCAGCTGCCTTTGCAGCCCTCTCTAGCTTTGAAGGGCAGGATCTGCTTTGGAGATGAATGGGAACCAAGACGGGAACAAGATGGGAACCAAAGAGAGCACTAACTGTGTTGGAGTGGGAGAAAGCAGGAGGGTCCAAGAAATGTCATCCTGAAGTCCCAATTCTCCCTAATTGTCCTTATTGTGCTGCTGTGAGTAAAATACCTGGAAAACAGCATTTTGTGTCACCCCTTGCCTTCTCCCTCTGCCCCCCCGCCACCCCTACATCCCTCCTGGGTAAGAAGAGAGTGTGCACTAGTGGGTGGGTAAGTGGTTTCATGCAACACCAGCTGTGGGCTCCAGCAGGATTATGTTTAACCTCCGATGCTATTTTCTCTACCTTCTGTTGTTATCCTACATTCTGCCGGGGCCTGCGGCAAGGGCGGGGAGAAGGGCAGGACAATTAGATTCAGAGCAATAATGATCATGATAAGAAGAAGAAGAACCGATGCTGAATGCAATTCCCATTTCTCATTACTATGCTACTGTAGCTATGGTTTGGCTCTCCTCCTGGCCTTGGCAAACACAATCCACTTCATCTCCTGCTTCTCCTGTTGGCCGGGCTCCCATCCTCCTCTTGGCTCCTGCAGCCAAACTCCTGGCTGGCTGCAGTAATCCCACATAATATTTCACGCAAATTTATATGAAGCCCGTTACAAAGCTCAGCAAGGAGACACTGTTTCTTTTTCTTGATACAATTAATCATTTGTAGCTCTGCTCCAAGGACCAGCCTGTCGCCCATGTAACTGCTCCTTTCTGTCAAAAAGGCTGAGAAAGTGCAGTACCCAAGGGAGGGCAGGGAGAAACCCGGCTTTCCCTCCCTCTCCCACACAACCCCAGGTGAAATCACACCGGCTCTTGCAAAGCCCCCCTGCCTCCCTCCGACCTGTCTCCCCCAGCGCCTTGCTCCGGGAGGCACCAAAAAGCAAGGGCTCGCAGGCAGCCCTCCGTCCCGCAGCCCACCCCACCCTCCCCGCAGCATGGGCTCGGCCGCCGGGGTTGCCCTCCTGTCTGCACGACGACTTGGTGAACACGCTCCAGCCGCTCCCATTTCTCAGCCCGCCGCTGGGAATATTGTACGGGATTGCTCTTGCCTCCTTCGGTTCCCGTTGCTTTGTACCGTCTAGTCAATCTTTTGGTACAACTTCTTCTTCTCCCCTCCTCTCTCCCCCGTCTTTTTGAAGTACTTCTAGTGTTGTGGCTGTTTTTTTTGAAAAACAGAAAGCTAACCCACAGTATAATGTTTCTGCGGCTAAACAGGAGACCCAAGTCTCTGGGCTTGTCAATCCAGGACCTCACACTAGTACTCAAATTCAGAGAAACAGAAAAAGGGGATCTTTTTTCTGCTTGTAACTGTGGGTGTCCATCTCTTCACTCAGTATTTCCTTGCTTGAGTCCATCTGGCACATCACCCAATTTCTCTTCTTCCTCCTAGTCTCAAATACAACATCAAGAAGATAATTAAGAAACATGCTTAACAAAAACGTATATCCCCCTTTTTAGCATTGGGCACAAAAAGGGGTTGAAAGTTGCAACCTGTTTCAGTATCTTTTTTCTGATACTCCAACAAAATTCATGGTAGTCTGGTTCAATAGCAGATAGTAAAGGAAAAGGCAGTTTAATTATGTGTTTAATAATTCTTAAGACAAATACTAGAAGAACTGGCTTTATTTACTTTTTAAGCTAAATACCCAGAAAGTCCCATTTTCCATCCCAGAGAAAACTCAGGCCATGTGTGGTAAAAGAAGAAAACTAAATAAGAAACTGGCCTTTTTCTCTTTTTCCCACCCCACAGTTTCTTTAGGGGAGCATGCTGTATTTTCTGAAGCACAACCACTGATTGCTGTTAAGTGAATTACTCTTGCCCAATAGCTGCCGTTCCTCTGTTCAAAGCATATTTCCCGGTTCCCAAGGAATTTGGGGAACAAATTTTAAATCTATTATACTCCAGAAATCTTTTCCAGTTGTCACGGGCTTACCTGCCAGATAAGTATTTCTTCTCAGCAGATAGTTATCTTTCACTGGCTCTCCAAGTTGATGCATTTCAGGATCCTATTTGCAAGCTGAGATTAGAACTATAACCGAAACAGTAGGAAGTGTGGTTGCAGTCATACCTCTAAGGTAAGGGCATGTCAGAAGGTCAAACTTGCATGACAGCTTTCTCACACCATTTTTGTGATACAGTCATTTCCTTCTAACTTTGTTCAGTATCTGAACAGCTGAACAGGCAGCAAAGGTTGCTAGCATTTCTTTACAAATTGTGGCATCATGGTGGAATAAGTTAGGCTGAATAGGCTGTGGAAGAACGCCCTGGTATGAATCTGATATTTAGTATCATTTCATCCTCTGGTCAGGAAATCTCTAAACTGTTGATTGCCTGAGGATGGGACAGCATGTGAAGGGAAAGGTGACCCTTGGAAGAAATACGCACCTGTTTCTTAGACCTTTTTGCAAGTAGATACTACCGTCCACTGCCAGAGACAAGATACTGGGACTGACGGACCCTTTTGGCCAGTCTCATTTTCTTATTGTCAAAGCTACAAAAACCTTGGGGCAGGGGGTGTGTTTCCTCTTTTGGTTTTGTTTTGGGGTTTTTGTTTGTTTGTTTGTTTGGGTTTTTTGGATTGTTGGGGTTTTTTTTTTGGTCTACAGCAACATACTTTTCTGTCAGTTGCATTTTTTTTAGTTAAGCATATATTTCATTCACACCATTTTCAAGTTTTGCAGAAAATTGATAACTGCTTTGCAGCTTTCATGGCTTTGTAGAGCACTTTTTATCACCTTCAGGAACAGCCTACACTGGAGACTTTTGTTGGAACAATTAAAGTAGAGAAGTGAATTTTCAGGTCAGTTTTGATAAAAGGAGAAGGAATTAAAGATAGAGTTATATACTAATACATATAGTGCTATATATTTTCCCCAACATGTTTTTGGAGGATAGCAATTTCTTACCACATTTTTAGTAGAAAACACCACAATCTTTTACTTTAAACTTAGACCTGACCAAAGTTAGGATTAAACTGTTTATGACAGGACCCTGAATCAGCCAGAAATTTGAGGGAGACTTGCTTGTATATTTTCCTTAAAACAAGAATCCCCCCAGAACACCAGAAGGAATTTCAAAACTCTGGAGCTGGTATTTATGAGAACCTAAACTAAAGAAGGGATCTTTTTACAATGTAGAGAAATAAGACCTTCAGGTTAAATTGAACAAAAATAAAGGATTTTGACAAGAATTCTCCCTGCCGGTTGTGCAAGGTGACTGTTTCCCTCAGGTTTGCTCATAGCACAACACCAGCTTGATGTGCAACATCTGCTTCCTGGGATACAGCAGCTCTGCACAGATTTCTCTGGGTCCCTAGGAACAGCCCCTCTCTTTCCATCGCCTGGGTGGCCTGGCTCTGTGTCTGCTCCCTGCTCTTCTCAGCAGTCCATGATTTTCTCCCCCACTCAGAGTTCGTTTGCAGTCCCCCTACCCCAGAATGTATCTGTTCAGATACCCTCAGGGAAGGAGCAATCTTCCCACTTTCTCTCTTGTCCAGCAGTCAGGACAAGGAAAAGGAAAAGAGGCAGTTCTCCTTTCTATTGCCCAACCACTCCATCTTAAAGATGTATACCAAGGAAGACTGTCTTGTACTCTGAAATAATAAGTTGCCAACAAATAAAACAGAAACCTCCTGCCACAGGATAGAAAAAACATCCTCTTTTTTTGTTCTTTTAAAATAGCACGCTCTATATATGTCGTGGTTTAACCTGGCAGGCAGCCAAATACCACGCAGCTGCTCACTCACTCCCCCCCACCCCCCGCAGCGGGACGGGGAGAGAATCAGAAGGGTAAGAGTGAGAAAAACTCGTGGGTTGAGATAAAGACAGTTTAATAGAACAGCAAAGGAAAAATAATAATGACAATGATAGAATATACAAAATGAATGTTGCACAATGCAATTGCTCACCACCCGCGCTGACCGATAACCAAGTAGCGATCGCTACTTCCTGGAACATGCCTACCATTCATATACTGAGCATGACGTCACATGGTATGGAATACCCCATTGGGCAGCTGGGCCAGCTGTCCTGGCTGTGCTCCCTCCCAACGCTTGTTTTGTTTTGTTTTTTTTCTTGAGCTAAATGTCCTTGACTAGCAGGGTACTTAGCAACAACTGAAAACATCAGTGTGTTATCAACATTCTTCTCATACTAAATCCAAAACACAGCACTAGGAAGAAATTTAACTCTATCCCAGCTGAAACCAGGACAGTATAGAACCCAGTTTGGTGTCCTCTCCCCCTTCTTTCAGCTTCTGACTAATGTATCCTACACTAAATACTCAGATCTTTGCAAGATAACTGCCTGGTAACTATTTTATATATCGGGAAGTTCTTCAAGAGAAAAAAGTGCACTAGTGTCTGTGTCCTCCTGTCCAGTGTCAGATGAAAAATTCCAATGACATGTTATGGCATGCTGCTTTCTTGCACCTAGGCTCTGAAGCCTGCCTCATACCCTCTCAAGGGTGAACCACAAAAGGTCTGACCTTTATGAAAGATTTTTAAAGATATTGTTACGATATTTGACTTTTTTTCTTCTTGTGTGGTAAAGAGAAAGATAGCATTGCACAAGACGCTGTTGATCTCTCAGCTGGGAAGGAGCAGTAATTGTCTTTGATCACCATGGCTGGGGCTCCTTATTCCTGGAGAGTGAACGTTGCCAGATGTGCTTGACCTGGACGATGTATAGAGAAACTGAGGAGGGACTCCTGAGTGCAAACCAGCCAGTACAGCATCAGAGGAAGTAGTTAGCCCAGCCTCTATTTCTGAGCCAACTGCGTGTGATTTCAGGGCTACCTAGAGATTTAGCTTAAGTGCTGTCTTCCGTACATCAAAGACGTGAATCCTGCCTGGATGATATAAAGAGCCATTGCCTGCAATATGATATACGCATCCACTTCAGACATGCCAGGAAGCCCATCTGTTTACTTAAATTTTTATGAAAGCAGTTGGGAGGAAGAGCTTCTATTTGACTGGGGAGTTATTTTATTTATTTATTTGCTCATATTTATAAAAATAAGTACAAATGATGTGGAAAAAAAATCACTCTTCTGGTAACAGAAGTTGTCAAAATAGCCTTTCAAAGAGCAGTGTATAGCAACAGTAGTGACAGTGACACCAGTAAGAACTCATGACCCACCACTGTTTGTTTCTAAGGAATTACCTTCACAAATTGCACTTTCTCTTTCTTTTGCCCTCTTCCTTCCCTGAGGCCATCTTTTTCCCAAGACACAAGCTAAGCTTTGCCAGACTTCCAGGGTGCTCATAGACGGGATACTGGGGAAGACTGGAAACAGGAACACACAGCATCTCTCCAAGCAAAGGAAAGCAGAGGAAAGCACATCAGAGAGCTGTATGTCACCGGCTGTATCTGATGACAAGTCATTTGATGTTGAGGGACCATGATAGTTCAGAAGATGGGGGGGAGGTTCAGGGGACAGTGGCTGCAGAGCAAGCTTCTGGCAGAACTTCTCTCAATATAAAGCACTTGCTAGGGCAGCACATCATGAGGTGCAGTGCTGTGCTACTCCTTTTTCAATATTCTGGGTGCCACAGGCTCTGTTTGTGACTTTGTTCACTTAATGCTGCAATGTTTTAATATCCCATCCGTGTCTGGACACTGACAGAAAAGTCCTCTGGAAGTAAGCTCTGGCAATTTGAGATGCTACTTCTTCCAGGAATGACCCATCCCAACATGGGGCATCGCTGCTCTTGGGAGAGGTAAAAGAATGGGCTACAAGTTCTTGCCTTGCATCATCTTCATTAGTAATCTATTGTACTGCAGAAGAAGGAAAGCTTGCAATAATATTCTGGACCTTGAAATGAGTAGTCTCAGCCATGGACATAAGTTCTATCCCACCACACTCTCTACTTGGCAGCAACCTCTGCCAGACGGCCATGGCATGCTAAAGCCATCAGTGCCTGTGAGTCTGTGCCTTGAATAACCAAGCGGTGGCAGCTGGCTACTGCACTGAATACACCATGACAGTAATAAAACTTTTAATGAAACAACACACTTTTCTTTATATCAGAACTGTTTTGAATAGCTTTTGGGGAAAAGTAAAAAAGGTTACTGCCATCTTTCCAGCAAAAAAAAAAAGGTAGTTCATTTGTTGAGATGTAACAGAATTTTGGCCAAAAAAGAGGCTGTAGTTATTTGCACAGTTTTACTTGTACAGGCAACCAGGTATAGATGCTTTCATGGAAACTCTGGCTACATAACAGTATTAATTTTGGCTGAGTCCTGAGACTATTTTCAGAAGCCTTCAGAATTTTACAGGAAGTACCTTTCCTTTTCATTTATGTACAGTGTTATTGTTATTTATTAAACAAATAAACAGAGATACTTTTACTTTGCTTCTACCAGATTTCACGCTAAGAAAGGAGCTGTGGTGGAGGGGAGAAAAATCTTGGCTTAATCTTGGCTTGGTTCAAAAACGAGGCTCATGGCAGCCCAAAAGTTGAATGCTCTTTCTAGAAAACCGGGTCTCTTAAGAGCAGTGGTCTCCTCTGAGACTGCCTGGGCTACTGCTTGTGTTGTGGCAAAATAAACAGAGTAAAGTAAAGATGAGAGGGTCCCCTGAGATTTGGGTCTTTCACTGTCTCTTTCATGAATAATGAATGGGGTGACCACACAGGCTTGGAAAGCCCTGCAATGCTTGAATCTGCTGCTTACTTTCAAGCAGGCAGAGTGCAGGATTATATGGGATTCACTGGCAGTATTAGGGAGTCAATTAGAGGGGCTTCAAGGTAAACCAGGAGTTTTTATTACTCACACACAGGGGGAAAAGAATTTAACATCTGCTCTTTACTCTCACTGGTGGTATGTAAGCAGAAACTTGAATTATACAAGAAAGTCCTAAGAAACTCCTGGAAAGGGTGTCTCTCCAGCTTGGGTGTCCAGATCTGCTGTCTTCAGACCCTTTTATGAGTATGAACTCAATTCTCAGCAGCAGTAGGGAAACTCCTGTTCAGCTGGCCTGCCTGAGGTGACCATATATCCCAAGGTACTTTCCCATTCACCTGGGTGGTCTCAGCCCCCTGAAAAGAAGACTCTTAGACTCTCTCTACTGAGAAATGACACACAAGGTACATGGAGCATGTTGGCCAGTATAATAATACAAGGTTTCCAAGCGTAAGCACGCTATGTTACATTGATCATGGCTCTTTCTTTGTTCTGTTTTCTCCTTGAGTTCTCTCAGCCTATTCTCAGAGCTCTGTAGTTAAGGCTTTAAGGACTTATTGGAGCAAGGAAAATGGGGACTTTCTTCCAAGCTACACAGGGAGTAATAGGAAGAGCTATTTACTAGGCAAAGGACATTTGGTCCTGTCCTCTATGCCTACCACAGAAGACAAGACAGATCCTTCTGACTGCATTTTGTGGCTACGGCACTAGTTCCCCCTTTGCTGACGGCAAAATACGTGGGTATGGCCTCTGTTTCCCAATTTAAGTTCCTTCTTTTCTGCTTCATTGCCTCCCCCTGAGGGGGTATCAAAACTTTAAAGATCATGCACAGACTTTGGATGTTTCTTTGTAATTAATCAAGACCTTCACACACTCTGTTCATGAAGGTAAAAGATATTATCCTTTTCTTAGCACGTGGAGGATTATACAGTATTTGAGGTAGTTGTGAAGATGGAAAATTTTATAGAAGTGCATCATGCTGTAGAATTCAAATAGGTACTCTAAGGGTAGCAGAAAGAGAAGATTTCTGTCTCCAGTGCTGTCATGGTCTGGTACCTTTCATGAGCAGCAAATACATTTTTCAAGCCACTATAAAGAATAAAAAGTCAAAGCTGATAAACATTTTAAAATATACTATGAAAGAAAGCCAGCATTAGAAACATACCATGAAAGAAATCCAATTCCCTTTGAAGCAGGCAACAGTATCATAAAGAGGAAAAAGTATAAGAAAAATGGAGAAAACTAAATCAAGTAATTAATGACTAAAAGAAAACCCAAGCCTAGAGCTGAAACAAAAGGAGGTTGCATGCTGAAAACCGTACACGTTAAAAGAGGAATTAAAACAAAACCAAGCAGTAACTTTGCAGTCTTCTCTACTAGCACACAGCTTGTCCTGACCACAGTGCTCTGTGCCTGGTGGGAATGCAGAACAATGGAGGGCTTTGAAGATTAACGGTTGTTAAAGTCAGAAGGGACTTGTTGGACTTTCCACAGAAAATAAGTTATGGATCCTCAGCCAGTAAGAGGCCACAAAATGTCACTCAATATCAAGCCTAAAATATAAAAACTGAGGCCTTAGATTTGTTTTTTTTTCAACTAAGTATAGGTTTCCCGAAGGAAACTAGATAGCTAGATATAGGAAATTTACAATAACCAAGACTGCTATTTATGAAGTGAATCATAATGAGTAATTCTGAATCCATCAGGCTGGCCTTAGTCTTTTTTTCCCAATTGCAAATGGAAAGGATGTTTTTTGTTTTGTTTGTTTTTTTTGTGGTCAGAAACATTTGGCTTTCAGAAGAAAATCAAAGTTGCAGACGGTCATAAAATTTTGAGATCAGATTTATTTTGTTGAAGATCACATCATATTAGAAGACAGTTTTCTGAAGAGCTTCTTTTCCCCCAAACAGATTTGCCTCACTAACTGCTGAGCTCAGACGAATATTAGCTAAATCTCTCGATAGCTTAGAGATAGCTAATTATTCATATCTACTGTGAAAGTAATAAGGAATAATGGATCTTTGCATTACTGTTTAATGTTGCCATCAGGAACACCCTCTAACTGTAGAACAAGGTGACGGAACTACATACATACTTTCAGCTCCCAAGGGCTTGGAAGAGAAAGAGAGTTTGACCATCATAAATCTGAGCAAAGACAGAAAAATAACTAGCCTTCTCAGCTTAATCAAAACCCATTCCCCTGAGGAAGGCCAGCAGAAGTCCTATATGAAATGCTGAGTAAAGTCTCAGCAATATGGACACTATGACTTGACTCTGAGCCACAGGTTCTCCATTCTTGCTCCTTCTTTGTCCAGAGAGAGGTATGGGCTTTAGGGTGCTGGCAATACTGAGCTGTAGATGGAGATGGCCATGGTTAAGCTGTGCAGTGATTTGCAGAGCAGCAGGTTACATGCTGGGTGATAATGAGCGACAGTTAATTGTTGGGTGCTCTGGAGGATGAAGAGCAGGCATAACTGTGGCAGGCTTCCTTCCTTGAATGAGGAGCTGGCATTCGTCGTTAGTAAGAGGCTCAAATGCTCTCATCTCTGTTGCTAATCAAAGGCACAGTACACAGCAGAGACACTTTTTCTGCAATGTTTCTATGACTCTCTGAACGAGCTGGATTCAGAAAAAGAATGTTTTACATTATCTGGCATACATCCATTGTCCACTTCCAAGAGACCATCTCAGGTGTGGATGATTTTTTCTGAAAAGTGGGATGTAAGTTTTATCCTGAATCAAATGTACAAGGCTCATGTCCAGAATACACAACCTTACTGCAAATTGGAAAGGAGACCAACTTTTATTTCTCAGAGCTTGTCGACTGCTGTAGCATCTTGACTTGTTCCACAAGTTTCCTACACTGAACACAGAGCCCTGAGTAACCTGACGCAGTGTCACAAATTAAAATAAGAAATACTGCTTTAATTAAAACACTAGAGTGAATTTGTTCAATAATTAGCAGTTGCATTTGTCAGGAAGATGGTAGGGTCTACTGCGTATGTTCAGAAAGTGACCACAGGCTAACATATACACTATCTCCCTTGACGGCATGAAGTAAATTGATTAAACAGTGCCACAGGTCACGCTAAGATTTATAGCCAAGGTCTCTAATGTGTTTTTTGAATGAAAGAGTAATATCCCTCTGGTTTTCACTTCAAAATTTTTGGCAAGCTCCCTATTAACTCTACTCACATGCCAGCATGGTGGGCAGTACTGGGAGGGTACTTTATTCTAAGGTACTAAAATCTGCGATTAGGCAATGATTTATGGCTTTCCTTAAACTCTGAAATAACTTTTTTTAATAGGAGTATTTTTGGCTGGGCTAATTGAAGTAAAAGTTGACTGATTTATGATTTAATTTACAAAACCTTTTGCCACACCTTTAATGATGAAACCTCCTTCTTTTTTTTTCCACTGAGGCATATTTTCCATTACTGCTATGCCAGTATGGCATTAGAAAAGCAGTTGCCATCTCAAACATCACTGAAAGGCTCCGTTTCTTCTTGGAAGCATTTAAATTATATATTTAAACTCCTCTTTCCTCACCTCCCTCTCCCCCCAAACTGTAAAAAAAAAAAAAATTCCTAGAGCATTTTAATAGCTTGCATGAAGCCTTACCTTCTATCTTGCATAGAGAAAGTCAGTGAGATTAAAGCTTGTTTTATTCTTTTCTTTATAGAACATGTGAACTTCTCATGCTGTGGTACGTACACCCAAGAGGCTTAAATCTTATGAGCAACCTCTTTAAAAACCACTTCAAGCTGCTGTAAACGCATAACAAAACTCTTTCTTCTCCAAAGCCAGTTTAGCATGGCAGTGAATACGCTATTGTCATTTAGTGATATTTCTGTGTGAGAGGTATTTCTGAAGTGAGAGGAGGGCACAGGCATGACACCAGGCTGAAATCTGCCAGTTCCTTTGGCCTACAAATGAAGCTCTTGAAAGTCAGTCTTGATGTGGCAAGTGCTCTACGGGAGAGTGACGGTGACCCATCCCTAACCATCCCTTTTGCTGGAAGCTGAAGTGGAGGAGGATGACATGGAATAGAGATGCAAAAATTAAAATCTCCTACTCCCCTACTTGAGTTGTGTCAAGTCCATGTCTTTTGAAAGTCTAACCAAAACTTCTGGAAACCTACCCAGTTTTAACTGTGCTACAGGCATTTTGGATATCACGGAATGCAATTCTACTGTTTTACAAACTTTTCACAGTTCAGTTCTTGTCCTGCTATAGCCTTTAATATTCACTGTTCAGCCAAGCACCCACAGGGATCAGCATGTTTCAGAGACTCTGACCTAAATTTGTTAGTTATGTTTTGCAAAAGGATGTTTCGCACTGCCAGTAAGTTAGCATTTGAAGCAGATTTCAATGTTGGGTAATATATAATATCAGCAATAAAATTAACTGAGTAATTGAAGAATGGAGCGACCCTGGTCAAGTCAGATTCTCTAAAGTATATGCAGGACAACTGATAATATTTTGAACAGCACCTTAGTCTCTGTCTGTAAACAAAAGATACCAACCGACGAGAGACCCTCAGATGATAATCTGATTTTTGACAGTAATTACTTTTGATTTACTTGCTGTTTTCAATAGTTTCTGGCTATTTCATTACAGAACAGTGTTAAAGACATGAGAAAGAGAAGCACAAGCAAAACAGTTTAAAAACAAAACTATAAAACATGTTGTTTGACTCCTCTAAGGAAGTCTCCAAAGCTGTAAAAAATGGGCCTGGAGGAGTCTTGAAAACAGGGATTTGTGTCAGAATGTCTTGCAGAGCTTGTCAGAAGTCACAAAAATCAATAAGCAGAGCTGTGACACACATCATAGTCCAAGACAATGATCAGTATTTGGAGAAAGATGAGAGGACTCTGAGAGATTTGACTCTCAAAGATTCACATTGTCAGACAAATTGTTCATAGCTGGAATGGGTCATGAGCCTGCAGATGAAATTAATTTCTTTTTAATGGTCCGGACAGAAAGCCATTCTATCTATCTTTGCAATAAAGCTACAAGGTAATAGAAGTTAAGTAGGTGAAATGATAGGCTAGCCCACACTGAAGAATAATATCAATTAAAAGTAAGTAACTTCATGGAAAAAACACCATTTCTAATATTGCTTGGGAAAAAAAAATGAATGATGAGTTAAAAAAAAAGAAGTGTCAACGCTTTTTTTTTTTGTTGGGGAGTGCGCGTGAATTTACTGAAGCAGGACAGGGAGGATTTTCTTTAAAGAGTGTAGACAAGAAAGGACTCAGGTATCCCAGATTATGCCCTTTGTGACTGTAAAGGAGATATAAGAAAGGTACTGTTGCAGGTGAGGTCATTTTCTGGGAATCAGAGAGCTATTGGAACAATCTACAGAACTGATACGTAACCTGGTAAAAAAGAACAGAAATCTTAATTTATGTACAGATACAAATAACCTAAGAATGCAGCCCTCTATATGGAGCTATGTCTTTGAAGAAAAGTCTGGCGCCAAATATTTTTCTTTCTTCTGCGCATTTCTATGCTAGCTACTGTTCTTTGGAAAACAGAGCATCCACCTGCGTGCACATTAAGTTCCACTTTTGGACAGCACTATTGAGACACTGTGGCAGTAAAACACAAAAGCAGAACTGCCTGTGCATATTTCCAGAGTTGAACAGCACAAATAGAATTAGTAGATTTACTAATTGCTTCTGTCGGACAAAGGTGATACTGATATTTTAGGGAGACCTGAAGGCGTACACAACAATGCAAGGTACTGCTGGAACTTTAATAAACAGTGCTGGCTGGCTACTTACTTGACTGGATATAAATACCAGGAAAGTCATATAATGTTAATTTTGATTGTTAATTACTGTTTTTGTGATGTTTGGCCTGGAAAGGAGTATGTGAGGACACTGCACCTTCACAAAGCATTGGTGTGAAATTTTTGGAAGCAGCTATGGGAGGCTCCTAGCACACAAGAACAACTAGAGCTCAGACACTGAGTGAGACTCCCAGTCTGTATCCATGTGTCCACCTTACAGTGGGTTTCTTAGCTGTAGTTGTTATTAGCTCAGTTAGAAAGGTAAAACTCAAAAACAACTGAACTGAACAACCTAAAGACCTATCTGGCTCATCAGTGTTAGTGAGATTTTAAAATCAGGTTGTCTGGAAAGAGGAGTCTCGATTACTACACAATTATGTGAGAAAACAAAGTCAAAAAATCTTCAACACCTATATCCCTTAATTAACATCCTCAGAAAGTGCATCAAGGATAAAGAATAGAAATGTCTTACTGTGTGCATTCAGATAATTATCTTTAACTCTCTTAATATGATAATACCAGAACCATTTTCTCAAACTTGGCTTTATTTACAAAATTAGACTTTAGGAAGCAACATACCTTGAAGATTTTTTCTTCAGCCATTTTTAAACTTCTTCATGGAGAAAGGATAGTCTCTTTTCCACACTTTTTTGTTTAAGAATTCAAGAATGAGGGGATGGAAACACATTTCTTTATGGCATGAGTATAAGTTTTGAAAATTTCAGTGTCAGAGAAGAAATGTATGAGCATTTGAAAAATAATATTAGAATGGATTTTGGAGCTTAACTAGAACAGGTATTCCCTTCATCTGTTATATTCAACAAAACAAGATTTACTTTAAAGTATTGTATTTACCTGCTGCTTCTATTTAGAGATTATTTTGTGTCATTGCAGATGCAGGATGTAGGAGAAAAAGGGAAGTACAGAACAGCAGCACTGGAGGTGTGAGTCAAAAAAGGACTCAGGATACTTTGCGGACAAAAAAATATAGTGCTGTTGGGTAGAAAGCTTTAAGCTTGCTCTTTGAGAAGTCAGTGGCAGAATTCCCATTAACTTTGATGCTCTTACGACTTCACACTTTCTAGTCAACAGCTGTGCTCAGGTCTCAGATTTTCAACATAACTTTTGCCCCAGTTTGGTTTGGTAATTTTGAAAGATCGTTACGGACACTGTGCAAGCCAATTTCTTACCTATACAGCAGTCATAGTTTTCTAGTTCCAGAGGAACAAAGATCCACCTTTTTTCTTTCTTTTTTTAACAAAAACGCACTTCATATAAGGCCTAAATAAAAGCTATATTTGCACCAACTGTTTTCCAGGTCTTACTAAGGATATTGGAAAGACTGCATGGAAGGAGAAAAAAAGGAGTATTCTGATCATAAGGGTTTTTTTACTGGTGACGGGGAGAGCTGATGATCAGTCAGTATTTTCACAGGACTTTACCTCCAGTGAGTGGAACAAATCACATATTTTCCACCCAAGCAATTCAGTTTAGGCTTTTAGGGAAAACTTTATGTCAAGTAAATGAAAGTGTTCATCAGAAAGTCATAATAATTTTTTTTTAAAATACAAATTTTTTGAAATAGTAATCCAAGAAACAAAAGCTTCTGAGATAATTGCTGAAAAATAGTAAAATCTTCAGAGAAAACAAAAAACAATATTTCTCTTTTATCTGCACTTTTCACAGGAAGAGTCATCTCTAGTAAGAGGCTTTTTGGGCATTCATGCAGGTACAGTGGCGTACATCCCCAACACGTACATTTGGGCAGGCACAGGCAGATATGGCCTTGGGCAAGACACATACTCATATCAGAGGGTCAAAAGAATGCACAGAGCATCGGGTAGTGCTGCAGAGCAAGAATTACAGTTCCTACAGTCTCTGTGGGTAAATTCACAGCAAGGCTGTTTTGCACACTGTTGTGTTTGATGACGCTTTTCCTGATAAACCTTATCAGTACCACGTTTACCTTAGAAACTTCCTCCAGGATACCTACAAGCCTGTGGTTACGGCAGATAGAGATTTCTTTCTCATCTAGACTTTCACTGGTCCTTGGAGTGCGTTGACTGTGATGTTTTCTTTCTTGTTTTTGGTGTGGGTCCTACTTGCGTTGGTGAAAAGAGTGTGCCCAGATGCTGTGAAACAGATGTGCAGTGAAGGGAAAATTAAACATAGTCACACAACAGCAAAAGCATCTCTATGTATTTCCAAGCAAGTGAAACCTATATGAAGGCTTCGTTGTAGGCAGCTCTTCTGCAAAGGCTTTTATAGTTTTCCAGGGGAGGACTAATTCAACAATAGCTTTTATTCCAGTTGCTTCTGTGCTTTATCTGTGTTTGATATGAGAATTTGAAATCTAGAACCTGCTTTAAACATTTTAGCTGAATTTTTGCTGAGAAAGCTCAGAGACGTGTTCCCCATTGATTTGTTAATACTATTAGCAGTTCTGAGGATTGTAGCCAGCAAGGCAGGCCCAAACAAGGCAATTTAACAATCTAGCAATTTTAACATGCTGTAATTCATTCAAGGCCCATTTGTCACAGGGGATGAATGGTCTGAGGTGAACCTGGTTTTTTATTTAAAGAGGGACAGCTAACTTCCCATCTCTAAGCAGAAGAGAGGAAGGGGAATGGTCTCAGGAATAGATGAGAGATCAAGAAGGGAATGGTTCAACACAGAGATTTCCAGTTCAAACAGGAAGGATGGCCATGGTGAGAAATGCTTTCTCGTTCCACAAACACATCCCCAGAACCAATTCCCTGTGTAATACTTACTTAGCAGAGCATCAGATCACGTACATCACTGTTAACTTTCACTGGTGGCCTTCACTGTCATATGAATTATTCTTGCAGCTGAAGAAGTGAGAGACTTTTTAGTTTAAAAGATGAACACATTGGCATAATTGTATGGAGATAAACTAACAATAAATACAGAATAAAAGCACTCTGTGATGGTCCCAATATGACAGAGAATACTCTTGATACAAGATCTCTCCACCCCAACCCATTATGAGAAGCTGCTCTTTTTTGATTCAAGCCTCAGTGAGCTTTCTCATTTAATTTCTGCATCATCCTCCCCACGTTCTGAAGAAAGAGTTTATGATTCTTATTTTCTAGCTGGGAGAAAGGAGAATGCTCCCAAAAGAGATCCAGATGAAATTTTGGATAGGATATTTCAGAAGTGCCCAGCATTGGAAGTTGGATAGATGGGCATCTTTGAAAATGTTTCTGGGCAGTCCGTGCATATTTATGTGACTGGATATAATAAAAAAACTTGGCTTGAAATGAATTGACTACCATTGTACAGAAAATCTTTGGCAGGACAAGGCGAAGAAAACAGAGAATCTCCCAAGTCCACAACCAGTCTTCTTTCCTGACATTGCACCTGACAGAAAAGCAGAACATTTAAAAACTTGTGTGTATGTGTATCTGTATGTCTATATCTGTCTGTGTCAATAACCTAGATTTATAAAATCTTGTTCAGAAAGTACTGAATCAAATACAACTGGGCTATACTTTATGGATCTGACAGAGGTTGCACAAGGGATTAATCAGGCCCAATAAGCTTTAAAACATGTATTTTATTATAGTTTTAAAGTTTTTTTTTTTCCTCCAGATTTTAATACAGTCTGGAGATGTGTCAGCTTCTTGCGTTTGTGCAATTTAAAGACTAAAAAATTTCTAGGATTAGCGGGACACTCCCAGCTAGGTCAGAGCATGTTATTATGTGTCAAAGTCTGAGGCAGTGAGGAGCAGTAATTGCTGAGCTTTGACTGCATCCTGTCTACGCTCTGGGCGGTTGAGGGTGTGTATACGTGTATTTGTTTTATGCATGTCTGTCATAACTTGCTTTAGGGATTCAACCAACCATTTGTCTGCAGCCTGGCTTAGTAATAACTAAGACAGAGGAAGGAGGGGGACTGGGGTGGGAAAAGGTAAGACTCTACAGAAGCTTGAAAAATATAAACACTGGAAGGGAAAGAAATTATTTAGGGGGTTTACACTGTGGAGTAAAAGGATTAAGTTCAGCTGGGAAAAATTGATGAGAAATAAGGAAAGTATTCCTGTCACTAAAATGACATTTACAAACTGCTCTGGACAAAAGTATTGGTAAATGTACAGTATGAAGCCAGTTTAAATAGATTGCCTGATTTTCTTATACAGCCTTTATTATAATTACGGAGACCTATGTTGAAACGGAGAGATTCAAGGCCTCTTTCTTTCTCACAGTCACACTACTGTCCTGTAGTTGTGCAATTGCTACATCATTCAGCTTTGCTTCATCTTCCAGCCTTTACACATGGCATATTTGCCTGTCAATCCATCTATGGAAAAACATGGCTAGCATCCATCTCTTACCTCACACAAAAAAGGCTCTGTGGGCTAGATGTTTTCAAACATGTATGAGACATAGAGTAAATGCCCTGCATTATTGCTCTCCTGCTTGCCCCAGGCTTGCCCAAGGGTTTTGTAACCCGTCTGTCTGTGTCACAGCCCCTTTTCAGCGAGGCAGCTGTGCTCTTATGGCTGCTGCTTTCCCTTTTTTAGCCCTTCTGGAAGAGCACACTAAGAGTCTTGGGGGACAAGCAGAAAGCATATGTGTCCCATTTCATGAACATATACTGATGAATATCTTGGTGGCCAGGGGGGCCTGCCCTTTGTTCATTACTGTATGCAATATCAAAATAAACCAAGAGTTTCCAGTGGAGTTTAAAATCTGGGTGAAAAAAAGAGCAGGCACAGCAGCTCACTAAGCTGGCCCGGTACCTTGTCTCAACCAGCAGTCAAACTGGATGCTTAAAGAAGAGTATAACAGCACAATACAGTGACACTTCCTCAGAATATTCTCCCATGTCTCCAGCAATCTGTGGCACAGAGGTTTCCTGGGCCAGAGGCAGTGGGGAATGCATGAGCTCACAGCTTCTCTTGGAGAGACTGCCAGCAGAAGTGACAATGGCGCAACACAACTCCTCAGGCACTCTAATGGAAGTGAGCACTGACTGAAGTAAGGAAGAGAAGTCCCTACAGCATGCAAAATAAATAAAATTTGGGGAGGTAGATGAGGTGAAAAGATGTGAGAAATTGTTGAGCCTATTTGCATTCCTTATTTCTACCACGAGATGTTTAAAATTTTAGCATATTCACACATACAGAAATTGATTCTTTCTATAACTATTCTGGATTTTATACTCTCTTTCCTGCACCTTCACACATAAGACCAAGTGTACTCACATATTTTAAGCATAGAAGGATTATGCTTCATTCTTCCTGCCTAAACAGTGCTTTATCTGTGTCGTGTTTTTTCCTCTATTTCACAATGTCACAGAACAGTAAGAAATTTTTATTGTCTTTTGCAAATAATACAATGTGCCTGTGTGAAGACTAGACCAAAAGCAAGCTAAGGGTCACTCAGTGGAATTACAAAGTGGAACCTTGCATAGGTTTATCTCCTTCAACTATAAACACTTGGCTCCATATGTAACAAAAGCGGTCATGGAAAATTTCAAATCTAGATGATACCCAGGCTGCCTGAATGATCCGGGGCAAAAATCTAGCTCTAACTCACCGGTTATGTGAGAAAGGTGTTTCATGTCCCAAGCTGCACTTGTTACGTGTCTATAATGAAACAGAAAAAGTCAACATCTGGAGTAAAACTCTTGTAAATTAATGGAAATAGCCACAAGTACCTGAGAAATGCTGCTAATATCCTTCTAACACAGGTCTATGGGACTCATCTATTTGTTATGTTAGTAGACTGTGCCCTGAGCTCAGAAGTTCAGCCAGCCATGGGTAGAAAAAGCAGAAGAGAAACTAGCAAATGTTTTAGCTACCCCTTAGTAGTTTCAATAAAATGTTAAGTCCCCTTGTTTATTCTGTATCCTTGCCCAGGCAGGTTGTTCCTAATTTTCAGATATTTGCAAGCACTTAAATTAAAACTATATGGAGACCCTTTTTTTCTGCACTTGAGTAAGCATTTGACAGCGTGAGAAGTGGCAGGTGAGTATCGTTGAGGAGGAGAACTAGATACTCTCCTACAGACATGCTTGATGGGGAAAAAAATCCCCATAAAAGCAGTCTGCAGCAACCTGAAACGGAGAATACTTGAGATGAAGCCAAGACCGAGATAGATGGTGCTCTGTCCTGATCTGGGGTTGAGTAGTTTTCAGGGCCTGGCTGAAGTGGCTGTCAAGCATTGAGCAAAAGTTTTAGTAAGGTGAGCAGCAGAAAAGCTAACACTTCAGTCTAGGATGCAGAGTCAGATTTAATATAGAATTTAACTCTACCCACACCTTTGCTCAAAACAATTTAATATATCAATTGCTGAAATAAGAAAAAGGAACAGTCAAACTTACTATCACTTGTTTCTGTCTACATTGGCTTCTTTGGGAGGGTGCATTCAACCTCCAGTCATACTGAGTCATTTCCTAGGAACTTTACACCAAGCATAAATAGATCCAGATGATAGGTTTAAGAGGGCAAGGGGAATGTTTTCTGCTGAACACTTTGGGTCCTCCCACCCAAGAAGTAAAATAATACCTTACAAGATCTTAGGTTTCCCAACAAGCAGTTGTAGGAACGTGGATGTACACAAACCTTTGCTGCTGTTCTATGTGGCATGGCTCACCTTGGTACAAGACCTTAGGATGACATTGCCTGAATGGCCAAACTCTCTGTGAGCAGCTGGTTGGCTGGTTGGACCATGGCTCTTACTCAAACCAAGCTCAGTACCAGTCAATCACTGTAAGTAACTTTTCACTGTCTTCAAACTCATGGACATACATGTCATGATACAGTGACAGCTATATCAGTCCTACTAAGCATTACCCCCTAAAACTTGTTGTTTTCTTTAAATCTTTCTCAGAAAGAAAAGTTAAGAAATTAGGAAACATCACAATGAATCAGTGAGGTTTTCTTATCTGTTGTCTAGCCAGAAGTTAAGACCTAAAGCTGCATTTACTATCTATTCAGCCCTCTTGTTTTAGGAGTTGGACGTATCAGTGCTATGCAATGTGTCTTCTTTCCATAAAATTATTTAGCCAGATATAGACAATAAAGAGGCAACACTATTAAAGTCTTCCATATAATAGGCAAAGAATTATCAGCTATTGTTTCTAATCTTTGATATATAATGATGGACCTGCAGAAGTGCAGATTATTTATTGGTGCCTCCCCCATACCCAGATGAATAAGTAAGCAGTTTTGCTACTAAAGAGTAAAGCAAAATTCCCCAAACCTCCTGCATTATATACATCCTCGATTATTCAGAGCTCTTTAAATCAAAACTCGGATATTCAATAGTGGGTACTTCATCAAGAGCATTAAATGATTCTGTCTGCACTGCATCATTTCTTACATTGCACCAATTAAACTCTCAAAGACCTGCCCAAGCATGCTTTGAACTTAGTTAATAAAAAACTTGAGAGGAATTCTCTTGAGGGGCTATCATTTGTTTGGCTCATTCAAAGTCACATTCAGGAATTAGAAGGGGATATATTGTGAGCATTGTGCTTAGAATAGGAAATAACCATGTAATACTGACTAACAACCTATTTCTGAGGCACAGCCATGTTGTGGGAATGGGAAGAGAGAAGATAAGCAAGCAAATACTCTACTATGGATTACCTTCAACCATTCCACCTATGGTGTCACGTAACATTGATGGCTCTCTTGGGCTTCAGTACACAGAACCAATTCGCAGAGTTCTGTAGAGCTAGCCATTGATTTTCCTTTT
>NW_009218236.1:0-27498 GCF_000690835.1 Fulmarus glacialis | reverse complement strand
GGGAAAGAAGGAAAGAGAAGATGGGGGGAGGAAATAGCCAAAAAAATGCAGTTAATGCAAAATGGAATACTTCTTTAGGAAAATGCCTTATTTATTATAAGTTCTATCTTTATGCTGATACCACTTCTTACAGTTCAAGGGACATGAAACATTGACACAGCACAACGAAGTCTTTTAAGACTGGTTCCACAATTAGGCAAGTAATGAAGGCCAAGTTCCACACGTCCAACTGGTGAATTCTTTGCTTCTGTGCATGTTAAAATACCCGATATGCCACTGGCACAGGCAAAGCAGGTTTGATAGCATCCGCAGGAAGGAGGCCACTTATTTTTTCATGCGTAATTTATCACCACAGGTATTTTTGCCTACCTATGTGTTCTCTGCTTAAACTCATGGTAGCACGTACATTTGCAGCTGGACGTGCTGTTGCTGTAGCAATCGTGCTCCACCCTTCAGCTCACTGGCAGATCCTGAAGCAGGATGTCAGCAGGAGGTGCCTCTCTGCAGAGCTACTGTCTATCAGAAAGAGACAGTCTTGAGACACCCTGTGGGGCACTTTTTTAGAGGAACATGGGTAATTACTTAGGATATTTAAGTATAACATTAAATATTTACTTCTCCTGAGAAAACATTTAAAGTGGCAGTACTTTATACGATTCCTGCAAATGCAGACTCACAAGCTTGGCCGGGACATTTTTCTCTCATTCTTCATGAAAGTAAAGTTCCACTTCTTATATCACATATATCTACATTTTTAAAGTGTATTGCTTTTCACTAACCACCTTACCAAATTACATTTTTTTGTATAGCAAAGAGAACAGTTCTGAAGCCCTCTTTTCATCTCAGACTTGAACCTCTGCGAGCTTTGGGGAGTTTTGCTTCTGATCTGCATGACAAGCTTTTCATTCTCTTTGCTTTAGATGTAGGCATAAGCACCCTATAATTATTGCTGTGCAACTGATTTTGCCTTGCTTCACTGCTTTTGCCTTGCCTTATCATGAAGGGGCATGGGATGAGGTCATAGAGATCACTCTAAAGGAGAAACACAACTTGTATCTCCGAGTACATGTGTATGTGCACACACCCCTTTGCTCCAGACATAACTCACTGTTCTTTACAAGTCTAACCAATACTCACTGCACTCTCTTCCCACACACTCCAAGTACTTTCCGTTTGACACGTTATCTATTACAGCTTCAATTGTGAGCAACAAAAACTGTCCCCTTGTATTATAGACTTTAATAACTGCTGTCTGTTGTGACAGGACAGCTGACAAGGAAGAATGTCATAACACATCTATTATGTACCTTCCTCCACCTAGGAAGATTTTCCTCCATCTGTTTTTTTGGTGACTTGGCTTGTGTGGGAAGATTTAGGGAGTGTTGAGACATGGAAAGTTAAATCTCCAATTATCGAGAGGTCATGACAGTCAGCCAAATTGTGTGCTTCCCTTTCCACCTCTACACCCACTACACTGTCCTGCTGCTGACCCTGAAATGGAAAGACCACCCTCCTTCGAAATGAAATCAAATCCTCAGAACTTGCTCATCCTTGGGCCTCTCCCAAACTCTCGTGCTGCCAAACATGTCTAATTCTGCAGTAGTTTCACAACCTGGTGGGCTTCTACTCTCTTGCGACCTGAGCTGAGGTCATTGCATTCATTTCCATTTACGAAGTTGTCTTGCGTTTAAATCCATGTTGTCCCAGAGGCAAATGTGCGTCTGGGTTTTTCCCACTGCATATGCGCTGCCCTCCTCACACGGATGAGGTTTTTCTGGCAGCCTTCGTCATGTTGTTATGCTTTGAATAATTATTTTTTTAAAACTTCTCCAGTCCAAAGTTCACTTTTTTCCCTTCTCTCATGCTCTCCCCCCCCTCCTTTTTGACTCCATCGCCATCCTCAACCTCTCCAATTTATCTCTATGTTATTTTTGGCCTGTCTAGGTGCCGGTTGGGAGCTAAGTTAATTTAGGTGCTTGTCTGCTTGCCTGTCAAGTTCTATCAAGAGTAAAAAGAATGGGAAGTTAATAAATTCAGAATTATGTCTGGCATGAAGCAGACTCTTATCCCATGCTGTTTATCTGGCAGCAGGTGAAAAAAAGACCAATAAAAGAGAAGAAATATGGCCTTTCACACGCACACACAGACACACACATGCACACACTTTGAAAGGAAAGCGAATGGCTGCATGTTATTGTCAGGTGGCCAGCACGGAATTAACTGGTGGTCTCAGGCCAGACCTTATGGGGCAGGTGTCCATGTTACAGAAACCACAAGCACCATTCGCAGGCTTCTTGGCAGCTGCAGTGCAAGGACTGACATGCACTCTCACCGGTTCAGGAGAGTCACTTGGTGAGAATTCTGGGAGGGAAGTGGGGAGGAGAAGAGGGCAAGTTTGTTGTGCTGCTGGTCAGGCACCATTTGTACCATTAATAAAAGACATGGGCTCCATAGACAACAGCTTGACATCTGCTAGGAAAATGGGATGCACAGAGTTGGCCTTGTCCTTAGAAGAGTGTGTCATGGATTCATGAAATTTGGAGTGAGCACTATTGTACTAGAAAGAAAAGCCTCAAACAACACTATACAAATTGGGACTCTGGCATCCTGGGGATTTTGTTCAGCTTCCTTATGAAAGTTAAAGTTAAGCTTTGTCAATATATTTTAGATAGTTCAGAACAGTATATATTGAGACTAATTGTAGAAAAGGTGCTCTAGGATGGCAATGTTTAGGAATAAGATGGGTTTGGAAATGTCTAGAAATCTACCCAGATTCTGAAGTAAACAACACAGAATCACCTGAACAGGTGGAGGGGAAATCCTCCCTCACTTTCCTTTTGGTTTGCTTTCCTGAGTTTCACATATGTAATTTCCCTTTCTTTTCACTGTGAGAAGCCTAATGTCATGCCTGCCAGGCCTCAAGGCATGGTATTTCTCAGGCTTAAGGAAGAACCTCCTTCCCTCGGCAGATGTGTTATTAGTTTCACTTCACTCACACCCTCCTTCCCTATTTTTGTTCCTGGAAGAGAATGGAAAGCTGTGTCTTTTCTTACAGCTTTGGACAAAGTGCCCAACATGATCTTGGATGAGGTTGTCACTCCTACCCAAGGAAAAAGCTATGACTTCAGACAACCGAAAACATAGTCTATTTTTTGTTGCTGCGTTCTTTTCCCCTTCCAATGTCTTCCTATTTATCTGCAGTTATCCTAGGCAATTGACTTATAAAATCATAGCCTTGCAAATAAGTGAGAACATCTTAGTGATATCACTGCCAATGCATCCAGCTTTTAAGGCCTAAACTGCTGAACTGCATCAACAATCCAAATTTCCAGTGGACTTAATTGAATGCAAGATCAGCATTTAACGGCTGGGTAGTTACTTAAAAATTAAAGCCTTAGTATGTAAGAAGAAGACTTCAAAGGTTTGGCATCAGTACGGGGTGGCAAAACATATGTAATTAATTCATAAACGACAGCATGCCTTTCAGCAGCATTGAATAATATCTTCGATTATGTATTTTATCTGTGTTTGTATGTATATTTATAACTATATAAAATAGACATGTATAATTATGTATAATTACATACTTCTGTTTACAGATGTGACTTGGAGTTTCCCATAACCACTGCTACACTCTTGAAGTCACACACTAGTTGATAAAGATATAAAAACTCCGATACCATCTGGAGTATCTTTCATTTAGACACCAGAGGGACCCGCTGAAAACATTACCAATGTATTTAGTGTGCAGTGGACAACTGCATACAAACCATGAAGAAAATGTACATTTGGGGTTTATATATATTAAGCTCCTACTTATTATTAATATTCTCATTAATATTTAAAACCTGTCCAAGTGACAGGTGGCAAGTAATGGCCCCAAGGGGTAAACCACAATCTGAAGAATTCTTTTTTTTTTTTCAAGGTTGTCTTTCTGTTTATGTTTGTTTTAACTTCTTTTTATTTGACTTCCTTATCCTTAATGATTTTTCTTTCCAGTTCCCTAGCAATGTCCTATCTGGTCATGCTGATCCTTGCTTTTACCCACACCATGACTTAAAAGTGAAGAAATGGAGTTCCTAAAATCCTCCCGATTCCAAGTATTGCTGTTCACCATGACTACATATTTCATGCACTTCCATTAATAATACTTGCCTTGTGAAACAGGCATTTGACAAGATAACAAAACTTGCTCCGAAGGCAAAAGTGATGGAACAACTACAGTGAAGGCCAACTTAGCTGAAGAATACAAACTAGCCTGTTTTTCTAAGGAAATGGAACTTCTTTGCCCATGATACCTGTTTGACCATCTGCATCTTTCTAATAACCTTTGAACCCACAGGCTGAATCCATCAAGTAAACCTGACAGAGGAATAGTGGTCTCAAAGACAGTAAGCTACTATTACTTGTGAAAATTGATATCTTGGGGGCAGAAGGAAGGAAGACACCCTGACAGAGCCCTGAAGGAAGGGCTCGACCTTTACTTGCTGCCTTTGCTGCATGTAACAAGTGAGAAGTAACAGTCAGTCAAGCGATCAGGAAAGCCATAGTCTGAAACTCTCACGTTGCTGTCCATCTCCTGCTGAGATAGCAAGGCTCCCAACAGTAAGCAGGAGGTGAAAAGGGCTGAAGATGTCATGAGAGTGGGTGGTTTGAGCAAGGTGGAGCAAATTACTGTCGCATTTGGGAAAGTTCTTCAGGGTGGTGGAGAAGGCTGGGGTTACTGTAGTGTGAAGATATAGGGCATGCAGAATACGAATTCGTAAGAAACTAGGCTTCATCAGTCCTAGTGCTCATAGACCAACTTCTGTTTTCAAGCTGCTGAGCCCCAGTTCATTACAGCACTATGGTGGGTGATTGGCTTTATGTAACTTAATGACAACAGTGGAAACAGTGGGACTGCTTCACTGCTTACAGTCTTTCTGCAGAACGTTGTTGGATTATGGCCATAAATGACCACAACAAAGAGCTGCAATGTGTCCTACAGATAAAAGAGATCAGTTCAACATGTGTAAACAAGCATAGTGTTTCTTGCATTGAATTCCACTCTTATTCAACATATTGTTTACAGCAACAGACCTCATCCCTGTGGAGCAATTTCTTTCCTGCTCGGTCTGCTTCTGATTAGTGTAAGAGAATGACGTATAGAAATGATGTAATAAAGATGATGGATAGTCAATGAAGCAGCTGCAGATTAGGAGAAAAGGAAGCTGGCTACTGAAATTTGGCTTAGCAAAAAAAAAAAGCAAATACAAAACACAAACAACAATATAAAATTCTAACTGTGCATGTAAAAGCCACTTGAAATTCTTCTACTGGTATTCTTACTGGCATGTCACTCATAGCATGTAGAATAGTAATTACCCAGTGGAAGCAAAGTGTTTGAATTCATGTTAGGGGACTAAATGCCTTTTAGATCTGGCCTTTAGATTAAGCACTTACCCTGAAATGCCTTCATCTCCTCTGAAATTCATATTTCACAGGGAATAGGAAAAAAAGATGAAACAGTTTTGAAATAGCCAAACAACATTCTCTTTAGATAAAGCTTTTAGACTAGGGTGTTAGTAAGTCTGTGGCTTCCTTAAGCTCATACATGGGTTTTACAGACCAGGCTGAGTCAGCCTAGCGTGGGATGACTGGATGACTTTATATCCTTAATCAGATTTTGAGTGAATAGTTATTTTCCTTCTGTTTGCACCTGAGGAAAAGCTTACAAGTGTTTGCACCACCTCCTAAGCAAATAAAATGAATCGGGCAACAGCAGCCTGGAATACTTTACAGTAATTCTGATTCTGCAGGGATCTTGCCCACTTTTGCTGTGTTTTAATCAGAGGTAGCCTTTCACTTTAGAAGGTTGTTCAGCATGCCATTTTGAAAATGGGGGAGTGGAGTAGAAGAGGGGAGGAGACCGAGGAGGGGGGCGCAGAAATTTTTACTTAATGAGTCAAATAGCTCAGCTGTCCAAAAATTTCCCTGAAGACGTTCACTTCTCATGTCTGTGTGAGCTCCTACAGAAAGGAATGGAATGTGCCATAGTTTTCCATAAAATGCTCCAAATAGAGGATTGATCCACTGCTCTATGCTGTGTTTCTCCTCTGGCTACAGTAGACTATACTAATTTAAGGCCATGGCCTATTTATTGAGTTTCTTGTATCTGATATATGCTCATAAATGGATTTGATATTATGTTGTTCTGCAGCAGAACTGGAGACGATGGTAGCTCAATCCAGTTCTGTTGCTCTTTTTAATCCTTTTCACTGTACTGAAGCAACGCAAGATCAATCTCATTCTGCAATCTCTGGAGGTATTGAAGAAGCAAGTGTGTCTGACCATGCAAAGCAAAGAACTACACACCACATTCAAAGGGAGGACACATGAAAGGGATAGGAAGTGTCAAATTATTTTAAATAAATCTATTTCAAGAAAGTGGTTTAGTGCTTGATAAAGAAGCTGGATTGAAGGCCCAATGATGGGCATCTGATTGACAGAGCAAGGTATCAGGCATTAATTTTTCAACTGCGTCATGAGGGATGGCCAATTTACCTCTGGGAGCAGCGAGTCTTCCTCCAATGGTAAGACTGCAGCTAAGATGTCATCTATTTATTCTTGCACTTTCTCTTCAGATTTCTTATGACAGTGCAATCTGTTATACTAATGATATTAATGCTAGGGAAGAAACCTGTATTTAAGGTGATTGTGCCAACATTTATTTCAGATAGTTTACTGGACAGCCATCATTGATTACTGCTTTTGAGTCATTAGTTTATCTGAATTTAATTAAAACATGTTAATTTAAGTCCCTTCAGTTCAACTAGTTGACTCTTAGTCCCACAGCTGTAATAAATTTTGACATTCTAGTGGGGTTTTGTGTAGTTTACAAAGTTTCTGTAATTTCTTATTATGTACTCTAAATATTTGAGGCATTGCTTAAAGGTTGTTAGTGGTTTCTCTCTTATGATTTTAAAATCAAAACCAATGCCAGCCAATGTGTTATGTCAATGAAGATCATGTAACTGATCTTCACACTCTAGCACACATGAACAGTGGTACAACAGCCCTTGAACAGCATGTCAGCTGGGAACAACTCACTGTTTCTGGAGCAACACTTCAATGACAGACTAACGTGTAAGCCCCATTGAAATAAAAACATGTTTAGAACGACACAGATTTTTCAGTTTCAGGATTCCCAAGGGCTGTTATAGAACAGCTGAGGGTGAAAAAAATCATTAACTATTTCATCAAGAATAAATCAAAAAACCTTTGAATTATTCCAAACATCATTAATGAGTCAAAGTTTTGTAGCCAAAACATCACTAGCACTCATGGAAATTCACCTCATGACGCTGGCTGATGACATTTTGCTGGCATCATTACTGATTTTGTTCAGACTCAGAAGTGGTCAAAAGTGTAAAGACCAGCCTACACTAACTTCTAGTTTAAAAGTAGTTTTTGCACTACCCAGACACTAAATACTCTTTTATTGTTTCTTTTTTTCCCCTGTTGGATGGTTGTAAAAGACCCCTAGGGTGGGGAGCAGTTTTCTTCTGTATTTTGTTCTGGGAAAGCCTGAAGTAAAGGGAAAGTGTATCAAGTTGGCAGACAGAAGTGTGAAACTTTGTTTAAGTTGAAGGTCAAGAGCTTATTGACTTTACTGGACTCCAGGTTTTGCCCCATGACCTAAATCTTACTCCTCTGAAGTCCTTCAAAGACTTTCTATCTCAGTGATCACACATCGAGTTTTCAATACAACTTCTTAGATCTACTTTTTGAGAAGACAAAATTACATTTTCTGGTTGTAGATAGATGCTCTCATAACAAACTGGAGCAGAATAAATGGGAGAATGAAGAACATTGAGCCAAACCTGATATGCCTTCTCTTTCAGGAAGGTTTGGGTTATATCCTTCCACCACTGCCTTGCTCCTTAGCCCAGCCTATTTTTGAAAGAGGAGGGAAGAAGAAAGTTTGAAAATTTTTCTAGAGTAGCTACAGCAGAATTTGATTCTAACCTCACAGGGAAGTTTATTCCCATAAACCATCCCACTCAATTCTGCAGAACCAGAAAGGCTGAAAGCCTTGAATAAACTGTAAATTTGTTGAAACAAATGTTTCAGTGATTCTTTAAGCTCTACCACTAAATCTTTGTCAGGTCATTAATTATCATTGCTTGCCCACTTATGAGAACAGAATGCAACAGATCCCAATGGCTCAGTCGAAATTACACGAGCCTCAGTGACACGTTCTGTCTCATTTTCCTTCAGGGAGTATTGAATGTATCACTGGATAAGCCTCGAGTACACCATGATTTTGGAAAGTAAACAGGAGTGCTCCACATTCTCTCTGTACCATAACAACATTAAAATTTGATGCACCTCCTGTACAGATTTATGGCTGTTGAAAACAGGATTTACTTATTAAAAAAAAGCCACTACCTCTTTATAAGGAAAGTCAAAGGTAGGGTTAAGGCCAGCAGCCTGAAGTTTTCAAACAGAAGGAACCTGACACTGAGGTACTCAACCTGTACCTGTACGTAACCGCCATCTTATCTTTAAGGTGCCAAGTACTTGACAGCTTTGAGGTCACCTGCAGCTACTTAAGAACCAACATGTTTGACAGTATGGAAGGTACTTTAATTTTTTAGGCATAATCCTATGCTTCGCATTTTTTAAAACCTTGGCTGATGGCTATTGGCAAAAATGCTATGCTTTCAGGAAGGGAGGTGGAAAGGGTCATAATTTGGTGCATCCCAGAAGAGGACATAAAAAGGTCTCACGCTAGGAGTGATGTGTTGTTGTTGGCTGTCCTTGTCCCCAGCTGTGACTCAAATGGATTCAGCATTTTAGGAACAAGAATAAAAAAGTAAATTGTTAAGTCCCCTAGCTGTTTTGTGCTTGGTTTTAAAAATCATGAACTTCTGTGATTTTCAGTCTGCGATGAGACTATTTTGTCTGTTTGATCACTTTAAATATTTGCCAGCGAGATTTCTTCTTAAATCAAAAGTAAAATAAGACACCTCTCTGCCATTCCATACTCCATGGTGTTCTCCATCTAGAAGTAACTCGTGGGCAGAAAAGCAGCCAAGAATCTAAAGCAACAAAACACAATCCATCCTTCCCACATATTCTAAAGCCTGACCTTCCCCAAAGTTCTTCATCTTGCCTGTCTCTATAGTGCTATTTAAGTACTATGTATAACAGAAAGCCTTGTTTTTCATTAGGGTCCAGTTTCCTTCTTTGATGTCTTTTTAGGTTTAACGTACTATTAATACATTATTGATGAAAGATGCCAAGTCAGGAGTGATGGACAGGCAGGCCAATTCTCTAGCCAGACCAAGTCTAGTTTTTGCATTTGAAGATGATTGTCTGAAATGATAGCCTGAGTATATCCCCCTTCTCTCACCCTTCTCCACACAAATCCTTTTACCCTTTTGGTCCCCTCAGCAAATGTGCCCTGAAAAGGGGCAGACAGCCTTGTCACAGCTGAGCCTAACCCTCAGATTACAACCTTGCTGCACACATCCCAAAAGGTGGCTTTGTATCTGTAACCACCTCTTCTCTGAAGAAGAGGTTTGATCATTCCTTTGATTTCTTCAATTGAAAGAAACTGTCACTCCGTGATAGTGTCTTGAAGGCAACTGCATCTGTTCAAATGGAACTAGTCTGAAGTCACCAATTAATTTCACATAGACCAGACATACAATACTTCAGACAGACCTGTTGCCAGATTGTCAGTAACGTTTGAACAGTCTAAGCAGGACCTCAAGGAAGGATTAAGGGTGAAAAGCTCTACACCAATGTGGAAATCCTGCTTCCCTGACTAGCCCACTTGTAAGTATGCCACAGGATGGCTGGGATTGTGTGGACTGGTAAAGTCACAGGGGTCAGAGCTCAGCTGTGGCAAGAAATTGATTTATCTCAATTATTTGGAGCTAATGCAGAGTAGAAATGTGATTCATAAATCCTCAGGAACTAGAAAAGTACAAGAAAGGCAAGACTGTTTTGGGGTAGCTATGGGCCTAAAAGATGACAGTTATATTTTTTCGGAAGGGTATGAGTTCACTTACTCCTCGAAGTATTCAATTGACTGTTGGCTGCACAGATTCATTTATCTTTGGTTGGGGAACTTCAGTTTGAGTATTATACATGGAGTGAAGACATAGAAATATCTTTCATTGCCCACCTCATCTGCCCACCCACAATCCCCTCCTTCTAGTGGGGGGAAGGCGAACAGATTTCTTTTTTTCTATGCCAGTAGTTCATCTTGTCTTGCTTGCATGACAGCAGATGTGCTGGGAGGACAATAGCTTTGAGGGACAGAAACTCAGACTAGCCATGAGAATGTATGTGTTCCCGATATGCAAAGACATTCTCACAGCTTTAAAGCTTGGGGTTTCTTTTCAATCCAGTAATGTGCAATGGGTTATTTGGAGGTGTGAAAGGAGGGTGAAGCAGGGAGACTTCACATCGGGACAGGCAACACTGCTAGGTTGCATTTGGAGATTGTTAGTAATGCTACTTTCAATGTAGGCATGCCCAACTGGCAATACCCTTTGGGGCCCCTTTCTTGCATTGCAACTTTTTTGTGCAAGATGCAGAAAATTCACAGATGAGGCAACCAATTATATCACAGAGTGAGAGGTGCTACAGATCTAATTAGGCATGTACAGGCCTATTTGCCTGAGAATGAGAGTCTAAAAGCTTGTTTGAGTCTCACTCTCCATCACTGAAACTTGTCCAGTCTGAATTCTGCCAACAAAGGAGCTCTGCTCTGCTCCCCTCCTCTGCTGTGCTAATTCCCCCTGCTAACTTCCACTGCCACCCGCTATATTTTCTATTTCACCACTGGAAGCAAGACATGCTCAAAACAGAATAAAACAACAGAAATCAACGGCAACGCTAGATATCTTACCGCTTATCTGTCTGCCTCTGCAAGCATTCACTTTGCCTCGTGGACAAAGCCAGGCAAAGGATGGTCCAACAGCCCAAAGAATCTCCTGGGAAAGGAGAGTCACAGCAAAAGACAGTGGGACACAGACTGAAAATGTGTCTGTGCATTGAAGTGACATGTGTCTGTGCTCAGAAGTGACACTTCTGAGCGTGGTGGTGAAGCCCAAACATGTCCACAAAGCAAGAGAGCGTTCTCTAGTGAAGGCACAGGATGGCGAGGATAAATGCATGAAACTCCAGCTCTTGTCAAGATGGCTATTAATTTCTGCAAGATTAGGATAACCCTTCTTTAAAACTGAAACCAAAAAGTTGTAGTTGATGTAATCTAAAATTACTGTCATTTTCAGTCTTTTCTGACTTTCCCATCTCTTTTCAGTAGCTTGCCTGACTGAAGAATACAAAGACCTTAAAAAATCAGCTGCAAGTAATTTCTCCATATTAAAAACAAACAGAAATTCTGAAATTAATCCCAAGGCAGCAGCAGGCTATGAACTAAGATCTAGTTCAAAGCCGGATCTCTATCTGCTAATACAGCCAGTTCAGCCAAAATAAATCTTTATTTTCACCAGATGCCACATGTGGCTTAAGTATTCCCACACATTTGCGTTAGAATAATTTTCAGAGTGAAGATAAGTCCTTCCCTGGACAAGATAAAGATACCTTTTGTGAGCTGGTCTTAAGATGATCCTTGATTTTCCACTCTGTTACACAATCCTCTGGCCTTTCAGAGATTAGCACAGTCCACAAAGGTGGGGTCACCTATTACAGACTTGACCGTTGTGCCCAAATGAGTGTTAATCACGATCGAGACAGGTTACACTGTGCCAGATAACATCCACAAGTACAGTTGAGTGAAGCAAAGTGACAGAACTAAGACTAATAATTTTGGTGTGTTACTCACATTTTTTGTGCTTCATGCGTTGACACTAAATGGTTCTTATTTTTGTTACAGAAAGAAGAAGATTCTGACTTCAAAAGCACCTTTTAAGAATGCACACTGGGGACATGGTTGAAAGAGAAGATAGTTACCCAAGAAGTGTAGTGCCCTGGTGAATAAACGGGTTAATGAAAGTGAAGGAGAAATCATAGCCAAACCTTGCAGCTTTCCTGAGACCCCATGTTCATAGAAGATTTACTTAAAGATGCAGTCCTCAGCATTCTGTTTTTGCATGATAATCTTAAACTGAATTGAGAGCAGTTTTCTTCAGGCCATCACAGCTTAATAAAGAAAAACTAGAGAAAGCCTGGAGGCATCCTTAATTGGCTTACAACCTTAAAATAATAGTTCTCAAAATACATTTTCTTTAAATCACCATCTTTGTAAGAAAGAAGTGTTGCTTGCAGGACAGGCAGGAATGAGGCAAGAACCTGGGAAAAAGTGTATTACTTTTTACGTTAGGAGAGGGAGAGCTGGAATAGTATTCAGATGTATTCAATAAGAGTATCCAAGACTCCTGTTCATTTTGATCTGCCCTATTAGTCAAGGACCTTCCTTTCCAAGGTGGCAACAGGCTGTTGGTGTTTGCTGCTTCACCACAGATTTAAGTATGTTAGCCATAGGTTACATATGTATACAGATGTATGTTATCTGCCATAGGAGTATGAAAAAGACCATGATCTCTAATTAGATGTGGAAGGCAAGAAACCATGAAGAAAGCTGAAGATGAGATAAAAAAGACCTGACTGCTGTGAGAGGAGATGTTATTATCATAGAGACTGCACAGAAGAAAGACACAGTGTTCGAATGACATGAACTTTGTCACCAACTTTAATTCTGTGTGTGGAGATGGGAAGACGGACTTTAGAGACAATCTAAAGAAAAAAAAGAAAACCTGCAATTTTGGCTGACAGCTTTAGCAGTGAATGAAAATCCCCAACCCTTCTGTGAGATGTGTTAACTGGAAAAAGTAAATGTTAACAGAAATGTTAGAAAGAAGGACTTTAGGGAAAAGAGGCAGTTGTCATCTATCCAAAATGTCTGTCGAGTACTCTGAAAATAAAAAGTTTCAGAGTCCCCAAGCAAGACTTCCAAGCCTCTGGAACGGCCCAAGCCACATGAATGTTAGGGAAGTGTACAAAACCACTGCTTTCCTTTGGCCCATTCACCTAGAGTTGTTAGAGTTTCCTGCTTAGAGAAAAAGAATCTGCTACAAGGAATTCAGGAAAAATAGCTGCCTGGAACCACTATCGCTTTTTTCCTAAAACTATAATGATGCCCAGTTCACCAAAAAATAACCAAAGTGTTTTAATCAACAACATTGGATTTCACTGATACCAACACCAGCCAACACAAAAATACTGAATTTATTAGGAATGCTTCATAAATAAAAATAAAATACTTCCCCACAACAACAATGAAACGGAAATGAACATTTAATTCTACCTTTCACACTCATAAAATGTCATCCTTCTATCAATCATTCTTCCTGCCTCTGTTTTGTACTTTGCTATGCCTAGATATGAGGCCACATCCTCACAAATGTGGCTCCAGAAAAAAATGGAAGTAAAAACGGGTAAGGAAGAGGAGAGGGAAGATAGACTGCAAGGAAATAAAGTACCAAAACCTACATTTTTACTGAACATACTTATTTGCAAAAAGTTTTTTACACCAACGTAGTGTTTAAGGAGACAGGGCAGGAATCTTGGTCATGAAACCTGTTCATAAATCACCACAAGCAAAGCAGTGAATGGCTAATCCGGTTTGCTAAACCCATTTTGTCCTGTACAGCTCTTACAGCATTCATTCTTCCCCTTATCCAGATGGAGTTCAATGAAAACAAAGGATGAAGGTGACCATCTACACTTTGAGATTGCTTTTTTGTTTAAGCTCCTGTTTGTGATTCTTATTCTTTCCTCCTCATCAGATGGATGGCTTGCCTGGATCCTCTATCTTCTATTCCCTGACCTATCCCCCCCCGAAGCTTTCACTTTATTTAATTTCTATAACAACTTCCTTGTCCATCTCCTCTACCATTCTACACCTCCTGCCTTCCTGAGGGTACGTCTCCTCTGGCTTATGCTTCAGGCAGGCCAGAAACTACTTTGGAAATATCCTCCCAGCCCCTCTCCCACAAGGAGTTAAACATAATGCTAAAGGGAACACTTCAATTTTAAATTCAAAATTCTGTGGCATTCTGCCTGCTTCAGCCAAAGTGCCTGAAAGAAAAAATTTTTTCAGAGGATGAGACGTAGCACGTGATAGTTTTTGATTTCTTGCTGGGGAATGCATAAACTAGGGCTGAAACGGGAAGCTGCAAAAATGTGGCAGCAAAAATGCACCCCTGCGAAAATCTTGTGTTCACTGAAGAGGAAGTGAAGGGATTGCCAGGAAGTCCCAACAGCCTATTGATACACCGTCAAACTTTTCACCCTCGCTGTTCCACCACACCCTGTTTTAAATCCCAGCTCAGATTATTTTTATTTTTTTAAAAATAGCTCATGATTTTGTTGGGCCTACAGTTCACGGAGATTGTGTTGCCACTAAAAACACATAGTGAACACAAGCGGGTAGAATTTAAAGGAATGAAGCAGATATATTTATTTATAACTTATTAAAAAGCTCTGAATACAGATTAATGTTCCTTACTCAATACTTTTTTTATTGTTTCACCTGTTATACAGTGAGAATTGAAAAGGCTGACCAGTCATCTAATCTGGCTGTAGCTGCTTGAAGTGTCTGAGGATCCTCTGAGGAAATATGAACTAAGAAACCACCCACAGTAATACCTCCCATCTGCCCTCTGAAGGTTAAGGCTCCCTGTGAGAGACTCCAGGGTCTCCCAAGTCACAAGTAAGCAGCTTCCCATGCACCCAATCTCATTCACCCCTTCTGCTAGCATTTGCCTGGTTTGATCAGAGAAAGAGGCACAGATGTGTCCTGCCATTCATGCAATGAGCCAGAAGTCTTACTCCGCACTCCCTATAACTGCCCTTCAAAGTACTCACTGCATTTTTATACACAGGTTTATTTTTGGATGCTCTAATGAATCTTCTTGCCATTCTCTGTGCCGTGAACCTGCCCTCAGAACTGACCATCTGGAGGCCAGAAGCAGCAAGTTCAAATATGGCATTTTCACTTGTCCTAGCAGGCACATGCAGCACACAGTGCAATGTTTACTGAATCCCAAACAGTGGGCTTTGTTTGGAGTTCTTTGTTAATTATCCTGTGTTATGTTCTGGCATCTTTCCTCCAGGCTCTCTTTCTTTTTTTTAGGTCTGTCCCATGTAGTTAGATGATGGTGGCTCCTCTATGGCTTCTTTCTTTTTCTAAGACTGTAGTGAACCTTATTTTTGTCTTTTCTGGGCCTTCTCTTTATTATCAAAGCCTATGTTGCTGTATTCCTAAAGCCAAAGTACCCAGAATGAGATATACTGCTTTTGGTAGGGTAATCTTAGTATAATATTAAAAGGCACAGCATGCAGCAATTGTTTTGCTTCTGTGAACTCCGGCTGTCAGATTAATATTTCACTCCACAGTGATCTCCTTATTTCCCCCACCAAAAACATACTGCAAACTCATTGGCCATTGCGCACACATGAAGACTGTATACTATTTTTGTCTCCTGGTTTCAAGTGCCAGCTGTCACCTAGTAGCTGACCTTGAGGTTGGCTGAACATTCTTGGCTTTGTCTGGAGAAGAATCATTCATGTCATGATCAGGCTTCCAATGGTGAAGAGTATTTCTTAATTACAGTAAGGAAATGTCAGCAATTAAAATCATTAGACCTCATTCCACTGAAGAAAAAGAATGGCTGGTAGAATTACATGTTGCATACCTCATGCTAGCAAAGCCAGGATTTTTGTTAGAAGCAAGCAGTTCCACTTTTCCTTTTGCACTGGGGCTATAGACTCTTATATTAGGCAAATGAGTCATATAGAAAAAGATTTAAAACTATAGCACAAAAACTAATGAAATGTCACTTTTGGGTACAACATGTTCTGTAACAACAAATTAATCTATGGACTGTCCTGCCCAAGTAGGAAATTTATTTTTTTTTAATACAACAGAAGAAAGTCTCTTGTGAACTTTTGAACCTTTAACCTTTTTTTCAACAAAATATCTAAGTTAACAGGGGAAAAATAGTTTCTAAATAAAGTCTTCCCCTAGGACGGCATTTTTGTCTTGCCAAATTAAACTAACCAAAACTTTTGTTTCTCTAGCAATTTAGCTTCCCAAGAAAAATACACCTGCAGCTATCAGGAGCTTTGCTTGAACATGCAGACCTTCTATTTCATGAACAACATTAGAGGGCACTTCTGCATTGTGGTAGGCTTAAGGCAAAGGAAGGGACAAGCCTGACCTTACCAGCTGAATTGCGCTTGAATTCAAAGGCAACCTGAGACCTGCTCCAGCCTTACCCGGATTAATAACTTATTCTGCAGGCAGCCTCTTTGATCTCATCAAAGCTGATCCTGGAGTAAGGCATGACCTGCTGTGAGGGAAGGTGGGACCTGGTGCTTTATAAGTAGGTCAGTGGCTGGGGAGGTGAGGCTGAGACGTGGGCTCCCATCCTGCCCCGCATTCCTGTGTTCCTGCACCAAAGTACCTCTGCCCTTGCGAGCTCCCACCCAGGGCTGGGGGTGCTGAATCAAAGGCAGGTGCGAGATCTGCAGTGCCGGGTGCAACAGGCAGATGTTACAGTTTTGACAGCTTCACTGATTTTGTTTTGAGTCTTTCTGCATTTGATGCTTTTAGAGTTTCAGTTGACAAAGGCATGTGATTAAGTTATTCTCTCTGCTTTCACTGAAAAGAACCCACCAAAAAACCCTTTCCAACCTGTGTGATTATTGAGGAAATCTTGAAAAGGAGATCTAAAAACTTAAAAATCAGAAGGTCATTGGGAGGGAAATTAAAACTCAAACTATATATATATATTATTTTTTTTTTTTTTAGAGATGCCATGACTTTTAAACTTATTTCCTTATTTTGAGGGTGCTGACTCACATTTCATGAAAGTTTCAGGTTAGCAATGCTGATGTAAGCAAACAAAAATCATCAATGTAATTAAATAGCTCTAGTTTATCCGAAAGCCTCTAAGCAGCCTTTTCAATATGTGCTTTTCTTTAAGTATGTGATGTCTTCGAAAGAGTCGCACAAGATTATCAGCACATGCACAGGGGGCTCACTGGGCTTACTTTCCTGTTTACCATTTTTCAAGCCTGACCTATGGAACTGAGCTCCTGATCCCAGACTACCGGTGAAATGTCATTATGATTTATCCTAAGCCCCTATCCCCATTAGGAGGCAGGATTTCTCAATATGCCTCAAGAGCAATCTTCAGTGTTTATTATTGTACAGAATAACTAGGCAAAGCCTGCTTGGTTTAGGCATCAAATTCCCCTGTTTGCTTTGAACCTTCCATCTCTCTCTCATAAGGTTGTAGGAACTGTTTGAGTGTTTTCTCCCAATCTCACCTCAGGGGCAAAGAAGTGAAAAAAGACAGAGGATTGGCAGGGCGTTATGAAAACTTCACTCATTCCTTTCTGGACTGACTGACCATGACTTCTCCATGGACAACTCAAAATTTAGACCTAAAATTCAGTTTGCACAGTCCTATCTAAGAACAAGCAGCTTCTTACTGGAAATTACTCGTTCATCATTCAAGCCAAACTTAATGCTTAGCCTTCTCTCCAACACTGCAGGTACGCCTAGAAATCAGGAGCCCGCAGAGACTCCCAGGTAGGCTGTGTTTTCTTGTGTGCTGCCTCATTTGCTGTTGGGGGCTGCGTCCCACCTTGCATTACTCGTGCCACATCCATTGCATAAACAGAGAGTGCAACTTAGTGTGACAGCTATCTGAATCTGTGACTTTTCCTGGGAAGAGGTACAAGCTTCACTACGGCGAGAGTGATTCAGATTTAAGATTTTTCCTGTTCTGGTCTTGAAGCTATCGTTCCATATTTAGCAAAATTTGGAAAGCACAGTGAAGGGGAAATATGAAATCTCTCATAGAAACAGGTCAGCTCTGATGAGCTTGCTGTCTAGCTGATGCCCACATTCACCCACGAGACATGAGCAGCAATCCTACAGAAGAAAGATGAGCAGCAATCCTACAGAAGAACGGGGGCCTGTTTTGGCCAAGCTCAGAAGTGAACAACAGTCTTGAAGTTGTGTCATTAAAGTTGCCTGGTACAATGCACACGCCTCTGAGGGAGCGTGAACACTTGTACATTTGTTCATCTCCTCCCCCCGTTCAGGAACATGTCTGCCCCTCGTCTTGGCAACCGCTCTCTTCAAGTTTCAGCCATCTGATTCATGCAGCAAAAAGTCTCCCCACAGAAAACATATTTTTTTTAACCGCTTTGTTTTTCCTAGAGCAGTGCAAACAGTTATTGCAAGGGGAATTTTAGGAAGATTGTGCCTGGCAAGGAAAGCTCACTAAATAAATAAGTGATGTTAATTATCCTTTGCCTATTTCAAGTGAGCATTTCAAAGTGCTTTGCAAACCATTAATTAAGCTGCAATTTAGTACCATGAGGTAGTTAAATATTATTAACACTGTTTTCTGCAGGTGGGAGACTATGACACAGAGGGTGAAATGACCTGGATGAAGTCTGTCAGCAGCAGACTTGAGCCCCAAACCTACAAATTTTAGCTCACCAGCTCCCTGCTTCATTAGACCTTTGTATTGTGAAAAGACATGGTTACCTCACAGAGTATGATGAAAGCACATGAAAATTTGAACAGCAGATCCAGAAACTGTGTAGCGTGTCACCCACATGACAGAAGCGTGGCTGGCAGGAGGACTGTGCTGCTAACACGGCCTTGTGTCCTGTGTCCCCCAGACCCTGGAGCAGCTTTTGACTAATTGCAGCCTCTGAAGTTAACTACAGCCCTGATTCTAGTTTGCCCAGATACTCTATTGCTAACAGCTCTGGTGCCAGATTTCACAAACAAGTCAGGCATTTAAGCCAGCTCTGTGCTTTTGACAAATTTTTGGGTCTAGTGTTTCTCTGAAAATGCTCTATCTGTTTCAAGTGCCTCACACAGCCTTTCCCCTCCTGCTTCCAGTTAACTCCTTCTTCCAAATAAGTTGCCTTGGTGATGTGTCTTAGCTGAAATGCTCGCTGGGTGCCAGAAGCTGAGGCACCGAGGGCTGGCACTGAGAGATGCTCCCAGTTGGCCAGCGAGTCCCAGCCAAAGGAGATGAAGTCCGAAGCTGAAGATGACTCTTCGGAAAGAGGTGCTAAACATCGTTTCCTAAAAGCAGGACTTTGGTAGCAGGGCTGTTTCACCAGCTTCTCATAAGACCCGTATTTCATTATCTGTTTTTGAGTCCTGCCTTAGACACCACATCTCCCATAGATGCCCCACCAGTTCCTGTATTCTCCCGCCATCTTAGCTGACCATCTTCCTTTGTTTAATCACCTTAAGCCTATTCTCAATGGAAACTCTAAATTAATGAAAGAATAAAAGAACAAGAAAAGTTAAGAAAGAAGCATTCAGCTTTGAGTGTTCATCTTTGGGATGGACATTTACAGCAAAGAAAAGTCAAAGTGCAAAAGCTGGGGAGCTACTTCCAAATTCAGCCGTCCCTCTTTTCCCCTGCGGGTATGCGTTATACTGTTTTGGTACGTATTAACTTTCACTCCTTTTAAGATGTATATAATCTCTGTGGCACCTTGGAGCCACTCATGATCTACTGGGCCTGAGCTTCCTGAAAAGTCAGCTCCTTTTTGAGGTGGGTCCATGCAGCAGTGGTGCAGATGGCCCCTGAGCTGCCAGCCTCGCTGGCCAGTTCTGAGGCAGCCCCAGCTGGTGACAGCACTTCCCGAGCAGCTTGGAGCTGTGCCCAGTACGTACACCCAGGGGATGGCATTTTCCATGTATGTTATAGACTATGCTACCTCAGCTATAACCCTCCCTACCACTGCAGGGCAAGTTTGTTGTCTGTGCATGGCAGCTGCCAGTCACCCAAATGATGCCCAAGTGATGCTTTTGAAATCTGCCCCATAGTGTATGCATGTGGGTGAAGATATGCATTTGCTTACATGTATTTCTACACTTCTATACGTGTACCTCTATTTATGCATTTCTCATTCACACACATACATAGAAAGGCAATATGGCAGATGTACAGATGTAGGGAGCCGCTAGATGGGGCTACAGGAGGAAGAAGATAGATGTGGGATTATAGGCAATCCATCAGGATCAAGCCGAGTTGCGTGTTTAGTATCCTGGCCTGTGTGGGATCTTTATTGAAAAAGATCAACCATAATAGCAGCGTGCAGCACCTGTAATCTCACCACGGGAAGGGAAGCAAGCATGCTTTTCAAGCCAAAATGCACAGTATTTTACCAGGAAAAAAAAACATTGTATCCCTTCAATTGTAAACTCTCGGTGAATGTGCTTATACATTCAGAACATGAGGCAGATGGTAACAAACCACATGCTTGTGGATTATCCCACTTTTTCCACATTTGCATTCTCAAAACCACTTTTGGTGCCCGTGGTTTAACCTCTGTTTCCCTAACTCCTGTTTATGAGTTGAGTGGTCACATGTCATCATGTTGAGTGGGAAAGTGTGTACAGGGGATAAGGAGGTAGAAGTGGTTCCATATGGTGAAAGAACTGACTATGCCAAAGTATTAAAAAAATATGGAAAGCGGGAAAAGCAAGAATAAAATCATTTGAGGAGATTGGGAATCTCAAATGCTTGTGACCTCATATGAGGGAAACTGTCTGCATGTGAAAGGGAAGCTTACGATTTGAAATGCTAATAATACAGGTTTTGGTGTTTGGAGCAGGGGTGAAGGTTAGACAGATTTACCTTCCTCTGCTCTATGCACGATTCAGGCTGAAGGCTGAAAGATTCCAGTGGGAGGACAGGAGGCTGCTGAGAGACTGTGAAACTGCCAGCTTCAGTTCTTCTTACAATTTTAAACTGTTGATCAGAATGAAAAAAAAATATGCATCAAAACACATTTTAGCTCTGTTCACAATGTATTATGAAGTTGCTGGCACAGTACTAAGTATGTGCTTGTGGTTTCTTGAGACAATTCATCTAGCAAAGTCAGAGTCCTTATGCTTGATGGAAAGGTGAAAAAAGCACAACAGATGCCCTTTATTCAGAGTGACTAGCAAGGGTCAAATTTATTATAATAGTAGATAATAAATGAAATACCACAAAATTTGGGAAAAAAACCCAATGAGAAATGGTCTTTTGTATCCCAGGTTTGAATAAAAAGCAGACAACAATGACAAAAATCCATTATTGCTGGATGGGGATATAGTGTTCTCTGTGCTGGCAAAACCAGCTTACAGAACCACTTTTGCCACCATAATCAGTTGTCAGTCCTGGTAGTTTTATTTAGAAAGATCAACCAAAGAAAGATGAACGGGAATTCAACCCCAAAGCATACTTGTACAGGTTAAGCATTCATTGGTGTTGTGTGCTGTAAAAATTTGATAAATGAAAGGATGTTTCAGCTACCTAAAGTGTCTGAGGTATCCAAATTTTTTATTATATACCATGAAGCAATTTGAGAAGTCAAGATTTTTACATGCAGGCACCCTTCTGAAAATCAAGTGTCTCTGACAGATTTCTAGCTGGGCACCCAAAATGTAATACATTTCTGAATATTTAGGACAAAGGTCTTTGGTTTTGAGAGTCCATTACGTAATCATAAGCCAGTCCCAAAATGGGGTTCAAAGACAAGCTTACTGGCATTCATACCATTCATTATTGGTGGTCCTGAGGATTGCAGACTTGAGCTGGGACTAGTTTCAGAAGTGAGACTAAGAAAAGCTGCATGTGGTTCAAAAGCACTTAGCTTTGCCTTCAAGGGGAAGCAGACTTTGTGATAATCTTTGCCAATACAGCAGATAATGCATAGACACTGGGGTGAAATTCTAATTTCTCTTTGCCATCAGCTTCAGTGTGGCCAGGATTTAAACCCAGTTGTTTTAGGGACACATCCAATACTCATTTTATCAACTCAAAGACTTCCATTGACTTAAATGGGAGATGGATCGTTCCCTCGGAAGTCAGTTTACACATAATCACAGCTCAGGCAAAAGTGCTCCACTTCATTATTTCAGAAGTGGAAGTAGAACAGATTGGACTGGAGGGGGGAGAAAGCAGAATGACAGTCACAGGTCAAGACTACTCCAGCTAGCACCAGGGTGGCAAAACCAAACCTGTTTCATCCCTGTGAAGGAGAATTGGATTTCTCATAGCAGGTCTGAAACTTTCCCTGAGGCAGGTTTAAACCTGCAAATTGTACAAAAACACTTTCCATCCGGCTAGACATCCTATTACAAACCTGTTCTATATTCTGTAAAGCTGGCGGTGGGTGGCTTTCAGCTGACTTCCTCCCCACACACACACTCAGTGCCCTTTGCTGCCAAGTCAGAAAGACGAAAAATCATATATACTTGCATTCACCAAGTGATCTCCAAAGCAACTTAATACTGGTTCATGTCTTCCTTGTCTTATAAATCGGATTCTTTCTGTAGATTGTTTACCTACCACTTCTAGTGTGTCTCCAATAAATTAAAATCTGCTGAAGTGGTAAAATGTACGAAAGATATAGTGAATGGTCTGCAGGCTGTACAGTGGAGCCGTTATTCTAAGAGGAAGTAGGAAAGGCAATCATAAAATTTTGAAAAATTATGCAATAACTTTGTAGTTATTGCCCATCTGTATCATTACAATGATCTACTTCACAGGCATATAAATAGAACTGGCAAGTAAAAGATGTGCTGTTTGCCTCCAGCCGTGGCACTAGGCTTCAGCAAATGAAATTCAATTAAAGACTTTAGAAAAATTGTTTTAAGTGTTCATCAACAGATGGAATCTAATCACCTCTCTTTCCCACCCCTCATTTAACATCCCCCAATGCTTGCTTTTACCCCTGCTCAGGACACCTTTGGAAGAAAGATGACAAAATTTAATTGCTTCGTTTGCAGGGCAACCCTGATACACTACATGACTTCATTCTCACAAGGCAACAGGTCCTATAAATCACACCTACTGAGTGCACCCATTAGAGCTCCAGTATGACAACTTTATGCCTAATACTCTCCAAACAAGGACCACACAAAACTAAGACTGTAAAATTGCTGTTGACTCACAGCGGCTTTTATAACATGCACTCAGCTCAAAAAGACTTAACTTATATGTTTTTTAATCATGTTTGGGCATAGGAGACCTCTCACTGATTCAAGACAACATACGTTAAAAAAAGAAGAAAAAGCAGAATATATTTGGCAGAGTTCTTTCCCTTGCAGTTTCCACAGAGAAATATGTCAGTATAATTGAAAAATGATTGTTACATTTTGTAAAGAAAGGGGATCCTGAGAAGTGCTTCTTCCTAAAATTTAAAAAAAAAAGGTATTTTGTCTGTCACATGGGGAGGGAAAGGGGTAGGAATGGTGGTATATCTCGATTAGAGCCTCAACTCTTGTACATCTGCACAAAGCCAGGGAAGCAGCTGGAGCTACACACCCTTGCTTGGGAGTCCCAATGCTGCAAGGGGACATCCTGCCTCCAAGAATATTTGCACCATCAGGCCAGTGAGCGATCTACTCGTGCGGAATGGAAGCCCAGGTGCAATTGCATTGTCAAGCTGCAGCAGCGTGCTGACACCAGGAAGGAGCGAGCCCCAGTTGATGAGCTGACTGATGCTATTCACAGAGTTAGATGTGAATAAAGTGTATTCAAAAATATCCTGGCCGAAATGCCCCGCGAACCTGGGAGCCTCCAGTGCAGAGGCTGCCACTGCAGGATCCTGCATGAACAAAGGGTGCAGAAGGGGCTCGTGAGTGGATTCAAAGATTTTCATGTGCTTCAGACCAGGGCTCCCATTGCTTCCCTCCAACAATGTGACATGCATCACCACATTTCACTGAGAATCGATTATTTCTTCGCACAATCGCTTTTTTTTTTCCCCAACCTCCCTACGGCTACAAATGAGACCAAGGGGGTGAACCTTACATGCTGTCTAATGGACTTCTTTGCATTTGGAAGGCAAAAACAAGTGGTTTGTATAATCAGGCTAACACACAAACCAATTGAAATTACAATGGTATGTTAGAGTATATTCCTTAAGTACTCAAACCACAGCAAAAAAAAATCCTCTCCACTAAACTACAAGGGGCTAACTGAAATCCACAAAAGCTGGGAAACACGGTAAGGTCTGACTGAAAGCCTGTCCTTACTTCACCCCTGAGGAAAAGAGTGTATAGATAATATTGGCTGCTTTTTGGTGGGCCCCAAACACACAGCAGAGCTATTAAGTCCCACAAACTAAATAGGAGGCTTGCAACCGTATCCTCTCTCCCATTCCCACACAACCAGACCTCTAACTCACATGCTTGCAGGGCAGCTGCTTTCTTTCTGTCCAGGACCTTCATGGCCACAGGCGCCAGTCTTGGCTCTGCTTTCCTGTTTTATAAGTTTTAAGTTAGCACCTGCCATGCTTTTCTCTCTCCTTGCCCTTGCCCTTACAGAAAGAGGTTTTGATAGCAACAACATAAGAGAAAACAACACAAAAAAAGTGAGCAGAACAGCTCTGGATGCCTGGTTTTCATGCCCCGTCCCCTGTTCCCATATTCCCCATTCCCACCATCTTTATCACGTCCACAGCATCTCCCCCCCTTCCCCTCTCCACAGTGGCATGCCATATGCCTTACCAGTCGGCTGGGGCAGTGGTCCCAGCTGTTTTAGGGCAATGCATGTGGTGCTGCCTGCTCAGCTGGTTACTACTTTTTCAGGTGGATAAGGAACTAAGTTATAATTGCCTTTTCCTCAGTGAAAGCACTAATCTGAATCTTCTTCCTCTACCCAGATACTCCTTTTAATAAAACTCACAGGCACTTGTCTTCACTTCTACCCTGCTGCCAAATTGAGCTGAAATGGACTAGTGAGTTCAAAAATTACTAGGAAGCTTGGATGGACAGACTGTATGTTCACAGAAACATTATTTCTTTAGAAAATTAGCCTAAAAATAACCTCATCACAGAAGCCTTTAAGACCAATAGTAAATGAATCAAAACTACAGTTATCCACGGATGCACTGATGAGTCAACTCCGCAGATACAGTGGGTTTCATTTTCACCGAAGATTCACATAACTAAAGTTACTAGCCTGTGTAAGGCTCATCTAAGTTTCTCTGACTCTTCTGAGGTGGCTGCCAGGGTGATCAGTGAAGAAGGGTTTAGATTCCTCTGGGTTTCTCATCTAAAAATACGTTAACGTGTACACACATATTCCTCATGTAGGTGTGCATGTAGGACTTTCCATCCCTATTTCTGCATAATTGCAGGTTCCAAGCTCTTCACCATCTTTCATGTGTTTTCTACAAACATATTATCTACTCCGTAAGGTAGGAAAGTGATTTTATTTCTGTTTTTCAGGTGAAGAGCTGAAGACTCTTGAAGATCAGGATCCTAGTAAAGTATCCACTTTCTGTGGTTTTCAGGAGTATTTAATTACTTATGTACCTCTGAGAAACTGGGATCACAGGCCTCAACCAAGGACTTACCAGAGGTTCACGGAAAAGAAAGGAGCTGAATGTAGTTCCAAATCCCAGATTAACGACCTAGTTCCATCCTCTTCCATCCATCCCTTGATAACCTATAATGTAAGTAGCTGAGGGTGAAAAAAAAAAAGCAAACCCAAATATATAGGGAAAAGAGTTAAAATGAAGAAAGATTTCAATTTTACTTGTACAGTTTTCCAGTCCTGTGTTACATATATTCTAGACTCAACCATATGCTGCGGACACTTTAAATTGCCCTAGTAAATTAGAGAGGTCTTGAAGAAAGCAAAATCTCTTTTTGCCTCCCCAACCCCTCCCTAGCTACTACTGTTTAAAAGATAATTTTCTCTAATGAGAATCATCTTTTAAGTCTCAAATACCCCACAGATTAACACTATTAGAATATAGTTTTTTCCATAATTCTATCTTCTGGGGGGGAAGCAGCATGCTGTAAGGATAGAAGCAGCTTCAAACTCTGCTTGAAGCTGGAGAACAAAAGTTTCTCTGCAAACAAAAAACCATAAATTAAATTTAAAAAGCAGTGTTTCACATTCTTTATGGCTTGGCATGAGCCTGCAGTCTGATGGTTTGGGACATTAAAGCCATGGGTGCACCCCATGAAAGACAACCCAAAAATTCTGACACTGAAGCATAATGGTTAGGGCTATTCAAATATTCCATCTGCTTTGCTCTGTTTTGAAATGAGTATGTGTGAAATACTTGGGGGTTTGGGGTTTTTCTTCCCTCAAAGCAAGAGAAGGTATTGTTTAGCTGTTAGACAACAGAGCTGGGCAACCTGAGGACACATGGAATAAATAATGCAGAAATTGGTATAAAGCCACTTATATCACATGTGGTCTTACCTATAATCAGCTTTGCTTCAGCAAAGATATCAGATAGTTTCCGGGTTTGGAAAATTAGTGAAAAAGAAAGGACTTCTTCACTTTAGGGAAGAAGTAAATAACAAGGGACAAGAGAAGAGTATACAATATCACAGATGATCTGAAAAGGGAGAATAGCCACATTCAGGGGAGTTAAAAGGTAAGTCACTTAAATATGGTGAAAGTAAACACTTTTTAGCAGAACGTATAAGTGGTCATTGCTACAGGATGTGCTTGAAACAAAGAATTTAGCAAGATGGAAACAAGGTTTGTATATATATATGAATAACAACCCTATTACTATTATTTATTGATACAATGGTTAATGATATTATTTTGGGATTGGAGAGCTGGATAAACTTGATTAGATTTTCACGCGTTTAGAAAATTTAAAAGCCACAAAAGACCACTGAGTCATCTCCTGTATAGTGTTGCTTATTAAGTGTCACTCAAATCCCCTCTTACTAAACCCAGACACTTGAGTTGAAAAGTTTCTGTTCCCAAGAGATCAGTCTGAATACCGCGAGTGGAGACCAGGAGAGATTGAATTGTCACCAGTGCCTGAGGCCCTTGCAAAGACAAGGAGCTGAGGAGTGAAACTGTATAAAGGTGCAGCTGAAGCTCTAAACCACAAGGTTGGAGTGAGTCAGTGGGTACCTTCTCTTTAGGTGTTTGCCCTTCAAAAATATTCAAGTAAAGTGGGGAAAGAGATGTATCAGAAATATGCTCTTTTCTAAAAACTCACCATTGATTTGAGACAGCCAGCATGGCTTCACCAAGGGCAAGTCCTGCCTGACCAACCTAGTGGCCTTGTATGATGGAGTGACTACATCAGTGGACATGGGAAGGGCTACAGATGTTGTCTATCTGGACCTCTGTAAGGCCTTTGACACAGTTCCCCACAGCATCCTTCTCTTTAAACTGGAGAGGTATGGATTTGATGGGTGGACTGTCCGGTGGATGAAGAATTGGTTGGGTGGATGCATCCAGAGGGTAGTGGTCAATGGCTCAATGTCCAGATGGAGATCAGTGACGAGTAGTGTCCCGCAGGGGTCCGTACTGCGACCAGTACTGTTTAATATCTTCATCAATGACATAGACAGTGGGATTGAGTGCACTCTCTGCAAGTTTGCAGATGACACCAAGCTGCGTGGTGCCGCCAACATGCCTGAGGGACGGGATGCCATCC
>NW_009218235.1:713-973 GCF_000690835.1 Fulmarus glacialis | reverse complement strand
CCGCCGGCCGCTTCCCGGCGCGAGGCTGGGGGAGCCACGGGGGGACCCCGGCTTCCCGGGAGCTCCAGGGTCTGCTCCGGGTTTGCTCACCCGTTACTTGGGAGGATGCTCAGTTACTGGGGAGATGCTCAGTTACTGGGGGGATGCTCACCCCTCACTTTAAGGACACGCAAATGCTCAGGGAACGCTCGTCCTTCACTTGGGGGACGCTCGATGACTCGGGGGACGCTCAGGCTTTATTTTAAGGATGCTCCGGGGAT
>NW_009218235.1:0-383 GCF_000690835.1 Fulmarus glacialis | reverse complement strand
TTTATTTGGGAGGTCTCACCCTTTTTTGGGGGGATGCTCACCCTTTGGGGATGCTCAATTACTTGGGGAATGCTCACCCTTTTTTTTGGGGATGCTCACCCTTTTTTGGGGGATGCTCACCCTTTTTTGGGGGATGCTCACCCTTTTTTGGGGGATGCTCATCCATTTCCAGGAGATTCCTCACCCCTCACTAGAAGGTTTCTCATCCCTTCCTAAGAGGCTCCTCATCCTTTGCTGGGCGATTCCTCATCTTTATTTAGGGTTTACTCCAGCCCTGCTCACTGCTCTGGGGTTCCCCCACTGGGGGGGTTGCTCGGCCCCACGGGCACCGGGGACACGGGGGCGGCGCTGCCGGGGCGCGGGGACACCGGGACGGTGACAGG
>NW_009218234.1:299-963 GCF_000690835.1 Fulmarus glacialis | reverse complement strand
CCTAAAAGGGGCCTTTTCTTTCTCCGGCAGGATTTCTCAGGGGCGCAGCCTGATCAGCGGACCCACTTACGGGGACGCTTGGCTGCAGCTCTCCAGCTGCGATGACATCGTGTCTCTTCCCATCTCATCACGCTGTTTGCGCCACTCTCTTCTCACAGCGGAGCGGAGATGAATCATTCTTTTCCCCCTGAACATTCGCAGGCACAAAAAAAACCCTCCTCGGCCCCCCCTTCCTCTGCGCCCCCCGCTTTGCTCTTCCCTCCCGTGGTGGGACACGGTGGGGGTCCCCCCGCACCCAAGGGTGCCTGCAGAGAGCAAAGCCGGGAGCAGCTGGCGGGGGGAGGCTTCCTAATCCTGAAACCAGGATATCATTCAGGGAGGGGAAGGAAAGGATCCGTCCCGATGTCCCAACCACTAGCACAACGCAAATGCCAACAAGAAAGGTGCTGCTGGTTGGGAATCCACCAACAAAGCATTAGATGGAGCAATTATACCACGAACTGCCCAAAGTCCTGGGAGCTGCCCCTGGATTGGGAGGAAAATCACCAGAAGTACCCAAAATACTCTGATTATTGCAAATGTTGGATTTGTCCCTGTCTGAGCTGACGGACACAGAGCAACCCCATGGGACAGGAATGGCTGGGGGGGGCTCTTCACTTTCTCA
>NW_009218234.1:0-250 GCF_000690835.1 Fulmarus glacialis | reverse complement strand
TACCCTCCAGATCTAAGGGGTCTTAGATCTGCGGTCACCCAGCTCTTGCAACGACCGAGGAAACCTCCCAGCCACGAATGGCAAGGGACCGGGGCAGGGGGTGATGCCTGAGTGTGCAGAGAGCCTGAAACCATGACCCAAGGGGACCTGCACCCCGCTAATGAGAGGAGGAAGCCGGGCACCGAGCCTGGCACTGCCGTCCCCGGGCACGGTGGTGGCTGGGGAGGGTCGCAGGGGAGCTGGGGAGGTG
>NW_009218233.1:654-953 GCF_000690835.1 Fulmarus glacialis | reverse complement strand
GAGCCGTCGTTGGGCCAAAGTCGTTTGAGAGAAGCTGAAATTGAAACAAAACTCGTGAAAAAAAAAATATTTCCCGAGTTTTTACGCAGCGCAATCTTGTCCCTGTTTCTGGCAATTCTCTGTCTTAGTTCGCAGTATTAATTAGCGGCATTAATTATTGAAATTGTCAAACCTCTCGGGCATTTGCCTCGGCCCAGTCCCGCGCTCGTGCTCGCAGTTTTGGAGTGGTTTTGTTGTTTTTTTTTTTTAAATAACGACGGTTCGCCCTGGGGCGGGGGGCTTTGCTGGGGGGAGAGAGC
>NW_009218233.1:0-268 GCF_000690835.1 Fulmarus glacialis | reverse complement strand
AAAGGAAAGGAAAGGAAAGGAAAGGAAAGGAAAGGAAAGGAAAGGAAAGGAAAGGAAAGGAAAGGAAAGGAAAGGAAAGGATGGAAAAAATGAAAAGAAAATAAAACACGAAAAGAAAAAAGGAGAACGAAAAACGGGGGGTGAAAGGCTAAAGGAAAAAGAAAGAGAAAGGTGAGAGAGGGAAAACGAAAAGAAAAGGTAAAAGCAGAAGGAAAGGCACACGCTCGGGGAGCGCTGCCCAGGCGCCCCGGCCGCAGCCCGCGGGTCC
>NW_009218232.1:770-1037 GCF_000690835.1 Fulmarus glacialis | reverse complement strand
GGGGCGTGCAGCTCCCCTGGGAAGTGGGGGCTGTGTGCAGCCCCTCGCTCCGTGCCGGAGCGGGGAGCAGGGAGTTTCCCTGCCCTGCGGAGGGGACCAGCATCGCGCTGCTTTGAGAGCGAGGTGGGAGGGAGCAGCTGAATAGCAGCTCAGCGGCAATTTTCAGCAAGCTGGTTTTTTGCCTAAAATTCAGGTGGTGAAGCCCGGCTCTCCTACCCGGCAAGCAGAGCTGTGCCTGGATCATATAGCCCATTCCCAGGGCTTTTG
>NW_009218232.1:0-597 GCF_000690835.1 Fulmarus glacialis | reverse complement strand
GAAGCAACAGGGCAGCGATGTAGTCCTGGGAAAAGCATTTTGTTGCACGGAAGAGTCTCATCCCAAACCTGCCCTTCCCTGTCTGTTTGAGAGTTTTAGGAAAAGCATCTACAGGGCAGAAAGTGGAAATTCATCCCCTTGGCAGCTGAACGCAAAGCATGTTGCACATGAGGGCTTGGAAACTTTCCTGGGAGCCTGCGATCGTGGGCCTTCCTTAACTTGCCTGGGAGCCTGCGATCGGGGGCCTTCCTTATGTGGTGCTCGGCCGACGGCATCCCGCAAGCTGCCGGAGCTGCCTCCCGGGAAGCACCCTTTCCTCAGCCAGCCAGGGACAGGCAGCGCGGAGCAGAAATGCAGGGTGCTGGGTGTCCCTGCTCCCCTGGGGAAGGGGCAGGGGTGTGAGGGGCTGAGTGTTTTCTCCTGGGAAGAGATAAAAGTGCAGCTGTGGGAGGTTTCCTCTGCCCTGGGGAAGAGGCTGGAGGGGAGGGATGAGGCAGCAGCAGCTGATAAGACATCAGAGCAGTTTCCCACTCTTAGAGAAAGCAGAGCCGGGGGGACTAAGGCGAGGTATCTGCTTGGGGGGGAGCAGGGTGTGCG
>NW_009218231.1:0-5042 GCF_000690835.1 Fulmarus glacialis | reverse complement strand
GTAATAATGCTTTACTAATAGTAACCCTTGCTGTGGTCAGGACAGCTCGTTTCCACTGCAAAGGCTGGGCTAGGAGTAAATTTACCTTTTCCTACTGACCCTGCGAAGTCCTCGGTGACCCTTATAGCTTGGTCTGATTCTGCTTCTCAGCAGCATTAAGACCTGTCCTCCTTTGTCTCCATTTGTGTTCCTCTCATCCTTTGTAGTCACACGGCGAGGAGCTGCGCTTTGTTGAGAACGGCTGCCATGACAACCCCACCTTGGATGTGGCTAGTGACAGCCAGTCAGAAATGCAGGAGAAGAAGCCAAGCGTGAACGGTGGAAACACCATCAATGGCCCCGACAGCTGGGATGTCCTGATCAATAAGCAGGCGAGCGAGGATGTGGATGTGTTTGAGGAAGACACGCATCTTTAGAAAAAGAAGGGAGGGAACCACCCTCTTAAATGCACTTGTCTCTCTCGTGTCTTGACTGGTGGGCCACAGAATCGGGTGGCTTCTCAGGAACTTCTTAAAGGCTTGGGACAAGTCAAGTCTTTGGGCAAGTTTTCCCGATAGAAGTCCTGAGCCTGCATCTGAGGCTTGGAGCCAGGAGGATCCTGAACAGAGGGAAGCGGGAGGGGTGGGTGTGTAGGTCTCTTTGTGTGTATTCCTATCAGTAGCACCAATGCTTTCATCACCTTTAAATGCACTTACTGTAGCTCTCTGGTAGTGGCTGAGAGTGGCTGGGCTTGAGAAGCAAGGCAGTGAGGCTAAGTCTGTTGCCAAGAGTCCAGTTTTGGGGACTAAATTCACTTTGGGAGCTACAGCAGCCAGATCCTGACCTTGAGATCATGTTCCGTCCCTGCAGCTGCAGTAAAACCTGTGCATGCTGGATGGAGGGGAGCCAATGTACTCAGTCAATGTCCTGGGCAGAGTTTGCGTTCTGAGTGTGAGGAGAGGTTTTTTTTTTTTAGTGCTCTAGCATTCAGCTGCTAATTAGATGGGCTGATGTTTACATCTGGGGAAAACATCCCACTGTCATCTCACTTCCCACCTCGCACCACAAACAGCCCCACTCCCTTTTTCAATTCCTCAGTTCCAAGCTGAGTTTGCAAAGTTTGAGCACTTTATCCTTGCTTGACTGATTGCAGAGAATTCGGTGCCATGGTGCAGCATCTTAGCTGGAAATTCGCTTTAGGTTAGAGAGTTGCACACGCAACAACCTGTGAAATCAGCAGCAAAGTATCCCTTGTCTTAAGTTTCAGTTTTAGACTGGCAGGCCTTCTCCACTCCTGTTCTATTTTACAGGATAGTTTGGTTTCAGTTGGTCTTTTTGAGTAAATGTAAAAACTATGTGAGACTTTTTAAACAGGGAGAAAAGTAAAAACTCGGAAACAGATAATTTTCTGGTCCTTTTGTTTCCTGTTCAGCATCCTGCCCTGAGGGGGGGAAGTGTTTAATGTCCCATAGGTGTAAATTGGGGTAACGTCTTTAAAATCACTGCATTTAAGCAAGCGTAAAAGCCAGTTCAGATGAGATGAGAATCAGATCTAAGAGCTCCCAAATGAACGTTTCTCAGGCATGCCTCAGGCAACTTTGAGGCTCCAGCTCCCTGAAGAGGTGTGATAAAAGGCACGTGAATATGGATAATTGTTCTCTGAGCCCTGCCTAAACCGAGACTCAGAACTACTGTCAAGCCTGAAATCCCAGAACATTTGTTTCTTCTGTCATCGAGGGATTGAGGGACTTGCTTCAGTCAGAGGCAACAGTATTCCTCTCTGTTACGGTGATCTGCATGTGTGCTTACTGCAAGATGCAGCTTCGCATTTGGCCTTTAAGGGAACCTTTGTACAGAGACCCCAGATATGCAGCCCGATGCCGAGCCTGTAAATCTAACCTTGTATGTATAGATATTTTTAGCATGTTCATCCCTGCTGTGAGTGCCTAAAGGTACAAGAGTCAAGGTACAAGAGTCTGTTGTTTCATTTTGCATAGCGCTTTGCATACAGACTGAATCACAGATCACCTCCATGTAGGACCACGTTGATACCAGTCTATTAGGGATTCAAGAAAGGCGGTAGCCTTTGGTTTCCTATCCAGATTTCAATTTTCAGTGTTTTTATCCTGCCTCCATACTTTTCCCCGTGTTATATAGGAGATGGTGACAGTCAGCTCCTTTTGTATCTTGTTGGTAGGGTTGCAGAGATGCTCAGAGGAGTTCCCGCTCCTGCCCCAGCAGTTGCTAATGGGGGACAGTCCATGTATGTGGACAGCCACATGTGGCTCTTCTCCGACCACCCCTCAATGGTGGCTCCTGCTGAGTTTGATGGGTCTGTGCAGTGAAACTGCACAAGTTCAGTGGCTGTGTTGATGGCACTTTGGGACTCACAGGATTAAATGCAAGTTGTTGTTACGATATGGTGAGTAAATTAAAGCATGGAGTTAAAATTTGAGTTTGTATAGCACTTAGCATAATGGGGCCTGGCGTGGCTGGGGCCTTTAGGCATTTTCACTGTATAAATGTTTTTAAGTCAAATAATCCTCATTAAATATGTTTTTAATGCCCAGTGGCTATTAAAAAGATAACGCCACCAATCAGATGTGAATCAGTTCACCCACAAAGCACTTCCTTGTGGCACTTCATTGCTAGGAGCTGCTTTGCTGCCCCGTTTTCTCTCCACTTTAGTAATTCAGAGAAGCAACAAGGTGCTGATAAAGCAGTGCTTCTGGCTGGGCTCAGCACCTGCTGATCTAATGTAAAGTCTTCAAATTTTAAAGAAACCAAGGGGGCTATGCAGGCTTACTAATAAGCTAGCAGGTTCTCCTGATTTGCTCTTCTGGCTCTTTATGGCCTGATGATAGAGCTCTCTTCGGTGTCGGGAGCATCCAGGTGATCTTGAGAGTGTCTAAGGGTGGCCGTCACGAGGCTGAGAACAATTTTCTGCTGTCTCTGACAGCACCTGGCTGTATGATCTCAGTTTAGCTCCAGAAATCTACTGGTTAATAGCATTTCACTTTAGTCTGGTGATACTTTTTATACCTTTAGCATTTGTTTTTTCTCTGTATCATTTTTTTGCACTAGGCTGATCTTGTTAAGTCGATTGCACTGTTGTCCCTCTCCCGCCAGCCTTGCAGAGACCGGTCATCACCGGGGACCTGCGGACTGGGGAGCACTGTAGAGAGGCTTATTGATAGCCCACTTTGTTGTTCAGTGCTTGGGTTTCCAGCTCTGCATAGGGAGGATTTAAAGAGGAAGAGAAACTTTGTCTTAGCATTTGTAACAGGAACCTTTTCTATCACCTTAATGTAGTTAAACTTCTTTTTAACAAAAACTGTCAAAGCTGGACTTCTCAGAGTGGTGTGCCAGGCGACAGAGCAGATGCAGGAGACAAAGTGATTCCTGGAAAACTGTTTTCCACCTACTGGGACTTCACTGTAGTCCCATCTGCCAGACGTTTGATCACACTGACACCTGGTGGCTGCTGGGAGTTGGAGACGAAAAATATTAAAAAAAAAAAAAAAAAGGACTTTTTCCTTTCTTAGCTCTGGGTATTTGTTTCCTGTGACTTGCCTAGGACAGTCACCTGCTTTATTCACCAAGGGCTGCTGAACTCGCCTGTGAGCAGAGGGGCTCGCACCAGGCACTTAAGGGATGGTTTGTGTGAGGACATCCCTGTCTGCAAAGCAATGAGATGGGACGTTCCCTGGAGTCACCGGTCTAGAGGCCCTGGGTAGCAATACAGGATCTCAGCTCCATCTCCCCGCTTTCTTCTCCACTTGCCCCCTCTCCTCCCAGGGAGCACAGCCAGAAAGCAGAGGCTCTGGCTTGAAATGGAGGTTGTTCTTCAGAGAGGACATCAGGTGCTGGTGTGAGGAGCTCTGTGCCCAGGGAATGCCGGCGATGGCATGGGCTGGATGCACAGCCAAGATCAGAGTGGCTCTCCATCTCTGTGGGACAGTGGCCAGATGTGGTCTGGGATGGCCAAGCTGCAGATCACTCCCAGATGTTGCCCAGATGTCTAGAATAGCATCTATAATGTGGAGTCCAACACGTGCTAGGACTTTGCATCCTGCAGACTGCCTCGTGGTATGTAGGGTGTAAAGAAACAATGAGAAGTGACTGGGTAACCGTGCTGTGGAGTATGTAATGCAGGTTGAGAATAGAGTTCAAGATACCACCATAAGGATCTGTCCGGGCAAAGGATGCAGTGTGAAATGGAGGTACATTATCGTATGAATTACAGCAGTATGACCTTAGAGCATCGCAGCAGGATCCCACTGCAGCCACTGCCGTCAGCAACTCATCTGTTCCTGTCCACCCTCGCAGCCACGCAGGAGCACCTCTCTCCTTCACAGAGGGTTTGGGGCAGCTCGAACAGTCAGAGACAACAAGCACCTTCATCCGTGCTGGCTCACAAGAGCCTCATGGGCTCATCTCGGCTGACAGACAGGCTCCCAGCTGTTCTTCTCAACACCCTCATTACTGCTGGACCTAAACTGTCTGACAGTCTGCAAGCCCTGGCCACTGCTCGGCATTGCTGCCGGAGAACACTTAGAAACACTCGCGTCTGGCCCTGGAAGCGACAGGGTTGTGGTTTTGTCGTCTTTGCAATAAAACACACCTCCTGGGTGTCTGAACACTGACCCGAGCAGAGTCCTTTGCTTGGTTGCATCTGCCTGGATTCATTCTGTCAATGCGGTGTTGGCCATCTGCTGGGATGGGGGGCGGTCAACCTCACCCCTCCCGCCCCACAGGGCACTCCTTAATTCTCCCATTGCAGAAGCCCTGAGCCGTGCCAGGTGCCCAGGCTGTGGGAAACTGGCTCCCCCCGTGGGGTGACAGTGCTGGCCCTGTGAGGTCCCCCCTGCCCCACAGGACCAGCCCAGGACCCCAGTTCCCTGCTAGGGTGGATTACTGCAAGCCTCCGTCCCAGAGCAGAGCCCCTGCATGCATGCATACCCCTGTGCCATGTGTGTCCCAGAGCAGCTGCCCCCAACCAGCTCCCCGCCATCCCACACCTGTTCCAGAGCTGGACCCCACGCAACTGCATGTGGTCCAGA
>NW_009218230.1:5082-22295 GCF_000690835.1 Fulmarus glacialis | reverse complement strand
GGCGGGGGAGCTCCAGGCTTTGCAGAGGCCGCCGGCCCGGGACTGAACTTGCCATCGGACTCGCTCCGCTGATACTTTAAAAAAAATTAAATCGGTGCTTTGATGAGATATGTAGCTCGGCAAATAATTTAAGGGTGGAAGGGAAAGGAATGCCAGACTTTTTTTTTTTAAGAAAAAAGTGTCTTCTTCACTGATACACATTTTAAAACACAAATGGCAAATCCTTTCGCTGTTTCCTAGTAAAGTATTTAACTGCTGCAAAAAAAAGGGTTTTTTTGAGCACTTTAAACAGCTCAGCTGGAAGCACAGAAATTAGCATGAAGTGAAATATTTATGGGAGCTTAATAGAGTTTAAGATCGTTATTTTCTCTGCCATAACACACCAGGGCCAATTAACTATTTCCAATTAAGTAGCCTAAAACAAAATAGCATGCAGCAAGAAATAGTGGCCGAATAGCTAAGACCGGATTGTGGAAAGAAGACAGATTGACCCTGAATGCGAGGTAAATAATTTTCTGATACCAAAACATACAACTTCTATAGCACGAAAAGGCAGCAACTGGATGAAAGAATGAGAAGGGAAAAATCATGTTCAACATTGACGTTATTAAATACTGTTCTTTTCAAATCCTATCCATTAAACATGAAGCCTTTTGTTTGTCTAGATGTGCATCATATTGCATCGCATAATTCTGCTACACAAATATGTAGCGGAATGCATTCCTTTCTACTCATCTGCCAAATTCCAAACTTCAGTAATTTTTTGCAAGATTTCTATACAGAACAAAGTTAAACATACACCGTGAGAGAAATGTATTTAGTTTTGACTTTGAATGACTAAAAAATTATCTAATCAGCATGTCACCACGCTGCAGTTATGTGTGGTTTATTACTTCAGATTTTTTTTCATTATTTTTTATCATGTTTAATGTTCTTGGCATCTAAACAGTTGGCATTGGAGTTGGCAGTTTGTATCTCATTGTATGAATGGGGAAGAGAGTTAAAATTTCTCTGACATGGATGAGGTAATGTTTACAGATTCATAACCAGGCTGTTGCTTGTGCTGTTGTTTGCTCTTCAAGGTTGGGTTAACAGTCTAACTGCCATGGTGATTCTCTGGAAACCGAGAAATGCAGAACAGCACTTTAGCAACTAAGAAGGACAGAAACCTAGTGTTAGATTACAGGATACTTCACAGCAAGGGGAAAATTTTGGAAGAAATCCCGCAATCCCAGAGGTGGCTTTTATTTTCACATTGATGATTTATGATTACAATTTTCTCACACTTTGTAATGACACCTCAGGTAAACTGTCTTGCTCACAACACAGAGCTTGTGGGGAGAAAAAGCGCACTGCAGCCTCACGGGTAGAGCCTGACAAAAATCTTAAGATGTTCTGATACTTTTGGGTGCTAAAAAAGCAAGCTCAGAGTGGCTTTCCAAATGACAAATGTTTTCCTGGGAGCCCAGCATGAATATATACATCAGCGGTTATTTTTCAACTGCCATTTTTCACAGTTCAGACGACTTTGAGTTATTTGCGTTGGAATGGTATCTTAGAGAGACCTAAAAAGGTGTGGGTTTTCAAGCTACATTGTAATGATGATCTTCCTTAAGATCACGACATGTAATGATCAGATCTTCCTTAAACCTTTCTGACTGATAAACAAAACTAGACGAGTGGCTACACATGTAAGTGCTTGAGACTATTTGTGTCTCTAAAAATACATCCGTGCATAAGTGTTTGCAAGATTGGGCTCATCTGCTCTAACCTGCGACCACCAGAGCTAATTTTCACTTTAGCTTAAATTAAATTTTTTTGCACTTTGTCCAGTACCCTGATAGCTTTATCTTGCTACTACAAAAAGAAGCAGCTACTTTAATTGCAATTCTGCGTGAAAAAATTTCCAAACTCCAGAGAGGAAAGAGATTTGCATCAACCTAGCATCCACGTTTCACAGTGCTCGGGAGCTCTTTCTCAGGCGCTGCCATTCTGCTCCGAACCTGGGATAAAGCACTGCACAGCGCTTGCTGCCTGCATCGTACAGAGTCGTGCTCTTTGTCTGCAGCACTCGTAAGGGCATGCCTACAGGGCTGCGCGGCGGAGTGGGATGCGGAGAGCCCCCAGCCCTCCCAGGCTCTGCCCGCAGCCCCACCGTACCAGCACCGCGCTGCACCTTGCCTCATCCCTCCTGGTGACGGGCAGAGTCAACCAGCCCGGACGCGGCGCAGGGCCGGTACAGCTCGGCTGCCCTTGTGGGATCTCTGCCTGGCGCTGGACTCGACCCTTGCGCGGGTACCAGCGAGCTCTGGGACCTGCAGCACAGCACCCAACCCCTCCGTAAAGATGTTCTTATCACCTCGGTATCGAAATCAACAGTAGCGCTATCAAACGCTGCCTGGGAGAGACATCTGCTATTTAAATGTGTTACAGAGGATGAAAGGAATTGAAACACAAAAAACAAACACTTCCCTTTTTCCTAATATAATCAGTATTTTTAAGCAGTTTATCTGCTTGTTAATAGGAAGGTTTTAAAACATTTTGCTTGAGCTGACATTCTTTAATTATAATATTCATACTGCTGAATATGCAGTCACGCCAACAGAAGCTCCATTGTGAAAGAACGCACAGATTCAATCTGTTTCTTTCTCTGAATTTTTCTGACTTGGTCATATTTTTCCATTTATCTTTTTTTTTTGTTTGCTTCTCACATTTCTTCTTAAATGTGTGGGTTTTTCCTGCTTACTCTGTTGTTCCACTTGAAAACACCAGGATTAGCATGCAGATGTTTTTTTGATCAGAGATTTTTTTTTTTTAATCATTCCCATTTTCCACAGTCTATTTGGGTAGCTGGGGATTTTTGTTTGTTTGTTTTTTCTGATAAATGCATTACCCTAGTCTTCTGAGTGTAAACACCTTCTGTTTGCTATTGTTTTCTTAAAACAACATTTTAGAAAATTAACTATATCTTCTAGTTAAACAAATCATGGGCTATGCTAACTATGCCAATAATATAATGTCTTCCATGGTTTTAGTGCTTTGCTAACCATGAAAGCTTAGGTCAAAGAGATACTGTTTTAGGAAGGTTTTTGGGGGAAAAAAAAGGGTAAGTTTTCAGCATGTCTGTTTTCTGTTGTAAAATTGTGCTGTAATACCTTTAAAAATTGGTTTTATAATTCGCTAAAGTTATAGGATTTACTGAACATAGAGTAGGTGGAGGAGAAAAATAATCATACTTTTTGCCAATAAGAAAGGACCAACGTTTTATTTATTTAAAAAGAATAATGACCTCTTTAAATAAGGACCAGTTGGAATTTTGGCTGTCTTGTAATCTGCAGGCTAACGTCCACAGGAGTTGAATTACACTTAATTTTTAGAAAGCTGAGAGGAGAAAAAGATGTTCAGCAGCTTAGCCTAGGGAAACTGCCATCGAATGCCACTTAAGCAATGAGCAGCAGAAAGAATACAACCCGAGCTGTTACCATCCATGAAACTGGCAACATCCACCTTCATTAAAACTATATTATAAACACTGAAGTGGTTCAGAAATGCCTTCTCTCTTGCCTTAGAACAAGTAATCAATGGATTTTACAGGGCTGGCATTTCAATATAAATTTTTAATGTCAAGAAACTAAAGCTGGGGGGTGTGTTCTTCCATAACCCTGAACATTGCCAGTAACTAGGGTACCCACCACTGCCATTTAGTGGCTGTATATTTTTTTAAGAACTTCTATGCCTGGAGCACCTGTGGAGAGGGAAGCTCACCTATGAACCATGCCTTACAAGGAAAAGCAAAATTGCCTTCAATGATGTGTGCTGGGCAAGCTCAGAAATGCCATAAACTTCAGTTGTTTGGGAGCTTGGCCAAGTCAACAGAACGTCCTGCTCATTTCCAAAGTTTGTTTAATGCCTAAAACTTTGTTGGTTAATAGTTCCCTCTCATCCAGAGTGACTTCGTCTTTCCCTGGTGGGCAATTATTTTAAAAAGAATTGCGACACCACATCCTGGGACCCCCGAGGAGCAGCTCCAGGGCAGCCCCACGGGGCCTGGAGAGAGGCCAGTTCAGCAGAGAGAAGGCACAACCCACACAATTTAGTTGCCTCTTCCAAAGCATCTGCCACCATCTCTTCCATGCAGTGGACTTAATTCCTGAAAAGGGTTATCAGCTGAAGTTAAAAAACAAGACTACATTGAAATGTGAATTATCCCTTGAAAGTTTTTCTACAAATAAGTAAATGAAGAAATCCATGGATGATGCTTTTTCCTTTTCTTTGTTGCTAGACACCTCGTAAAATATGGGGAATTTTTTTTAGTAAGTTTTTAAAACAAGCCATTTTTCTCCCACAAGAGAAAGCAGGAGATTATCTATTACCTGTAGCTATAATCTGTTTTTTCCCTGCAGTCCTATTTCTTTTTGCTCAATTAATTAATTTTTTTGTGACATCACATACTTCAAGGAGAAAACACAACAGGACTGTGCCACAGCAGTACGAGCAGAGCAGCAAAGAGGGGTTGTTTTTTTCTCTCTTGCTCTGCAATATGTAACCGAAAATGCTTTGTGGGTTTAGTCAGCTTGCTTTAATCCCATGGCAGTTAAAAAGTGTTTTCCCAACCCTTCTTCTGTGTCCTATCATGAACAGACAAAGGCAGAAGTTCCTGTAGCCCCGCAGCTCCTTTGCACCAATATAGCTGCAGCAAAGGCAACGCAGGCAAGGTATCATTAACCTCTCCCCTCAAAAAAAGAGTAGGTCTTTGTGCGGAAGTCTAGATGCGTGCCATCTCCAGTGAGAGACCTGGGTACATGAGGTTACAGAGGGATTATCCTAAAGCTGCCTCCTTCTATCTTGTAATCTAGTGATTTCCTATCCCAGCACAGCAGTTTATTACAGTAAGGACACAATTTAGCATCTCTCTGAACATATCATTATTACTGAACGTATCGTAATTAGTTCCTGCTTGTGAGGCACTTGGACACGGAGGAACATGAAGGTGCTAAGTGTTACAGTCATTATCATTCACCTTTACTTGATACATTTCCATTTTATTTAGCCGCTTGTGACCAAGGCATCTGCATGTCTTTGGCCAGACTGTACACGGGTGAGTCAGTGAGACCACAGGAACTGAGAGGTGGAGTCCTGAAATCTGCCTTGCTCCAGAAAGCTGAGAGATAAGTTTGCTGGTAATGTAATAAGCTACTAGTTAGTAAGGAAGTAATAAATTATTGCAATTAAATTAACTGTATTGCCAACCCTGAGTCTCCAGATAAATCATAAGTTGGACTGACTTAAAAATAACTTAAGATTTTTCTTTTGCCTTTTTTCTCCTTGGTAGACTTCACGTTTTCAAGGCTTTCTTTATATGCAAAAGCTGGGAATTTTACTTTTTTAGTGAAAATTAAAATCCCTGTATAATAACATCTTTACTTAACAGGTCAGAGCTTTAAGGAAGACGAATGCTAAGAGTGGACAACAAGAAATGACATATGCAGTGGATTTTGAGATTAAATAAACACCACCAAAAAACTAAAATATAAGGGCCTGATTCATTGCTACTAGTCACATAAGATGAGAATAATTTCACCAAAATCTATGGGTAAAATCTCAATCTCCCAAACTTGTAGAAGTCCATTGAAAATGTTGCCAGGATCTCCAGTGGAGAGGGAGGACCAATAATCCAATGTAAGTAAGTGCGAATGTAGGTCCTGTCATTTGACCAGACAGTCTAAATGACAGAAAACAGGATCATGTCCTCAGCTGTTATAAATTTCACATGTTTTTACTTTGCTTTTCCCTTGGAGGAATACTGATTTGGCTGCCTGATGAACTAAAACTTAAGGTTGGGCTTTAGGTCTGACATATTTAGATGGAAGAAAAAGGTGTCTGCATTGGATGAACAGTTATATGCATTTTAGATGCATATACATCTATTCGTGTGAGGGCAAAATCTGTCCTATTTATGAATGCATGCCATACGGTTTTTTTTTGCATGCCCGTGCTTCTGTTAAGGTGCATGTCTACAAAGCATGAATACTCAGAGAATCTTCAAACCCCAGTGTCCGGGTCTGCAAACTCCCATTCAAGTGAGTCACCACTGGCTTCATGAAATAATTTTTCCATTATAAATTTGCAGATGATCTGCTCTGGGGTATAAAGACCTTAAAAGGTAGTGATAAAATGTACTTTACAAAAAAATTTGAACTCAGCATGAGAAAGGATTACTCACGAAAGGAAGGGCACTGACACTTAAACCTTGAGTTATCCAATTCCTTTTTAAAAACTGGTCTCTAATGGATGGTTGCAAAACTGTGAGTGTCTTTTGTCCCCTCTTTCCTGTTCCCCCTCCATCTCAGGAGATACTGCAAGTCAAAGTTTTAAGATTTAAAAATGTGGCTTAAATGCATCAGGTATATTGACTGCAGGTCTTTCACTGCATGACTGGAGTGTGAGAAAAGTGAATTCCACCCTGAGATAAGAGACTCCATTGCATGTAGTTCTCTGCAGATATGAGAAAACACAGGCTATGGGCTTTCTGAGTAACTCAGGGGCCCAAAAGTTCAGGAACGCTTCCTGTGCCTGTCTCCATGGCCAATCAGCTAGGAATGAGCTTTTTTTTTTTTTTTCTTCTTTTAAATCTCTCTACTGATGCAATGCTTCTGCAGTGTAGATACTGGCAGCTGCGGAGGCTGAAGAACTTTATTTGTCCACAGAACAGACAACGGATAAACAGCAGCAATGAGAATTTCTTCAGCCCACCTCGCCGAGGAGCCTAGAGCTCGTTTTGCAGGGATGTACTCCACGCTACTTCTGCTACTGGTTCATGGGCCAGTGCCACTGAAGTTCTCAACAGATGATGCTATTGATACAACCCCCCACTATTTCTTTTTTTTTCTGTATGAAAGGGAATGGAAATAGTTGTTTTGCTTAGATAGTCCTCTGGAGAGCCATGAGGTGGTACTAATGGTGCTTCCGACTGCTCGCATCTGTTCTAGCTGGGCTTTGAGTACAGGCCTTGAAGGTAGAGGGCTTTCAAAACCTGTTTGCTTGCCAATGCCCTGAGGAATACCAGCTATGTTGGTATCAACATGCTGAAAGACGTGTGATACCAGACAGCAAGCCAGGTGCTCTCAATGGCAGAGTAATAGTTTATTGAAAGAGACAGGCATTTGAGGGTGAGCCGTGAAGTAAAGATGCAAAATTTCTCTTGTGAGGCCTTTTAAACACTCTTACTGAATGACCTTGTCCAAGTAGTGTTAGTTAAAAGCTTTTGGAGAGGGTTCTGTTCTGTTCCCAGATATCCCTCCCCCAGGGGCATTTACCAGTCCACCGTATTGTGGGGAAAAGATAAATGCTAAGAGTCTCTCTTTCTCTTTCTTTTTGAAAACAGAATTTTAGAAGGAAAATATAATAATATTCTTTATAAATCCACTTAAACAGCAGTTTCATCCACAAACACTATTCTACATTTCTTTCCTTGACAGTCCTGTATTTTTTTCCAGTGCCAGTGGCCTAAATAGTAACGGCGTAGCATGAGCCTGGCTGTCACACGCTACTCGTCCTGAGCAGGAGTTGGGTCAAAATGCTCACTCTTGTGTCCAAAAGAACTGGGGTTGCTATTTTAATCTTTTAAGGTTGTCTTTTTTCTGATAGAAGAAAAATCCCACAGACAACCTGGTGGGAGATGGTCCTACATCCTTTTCCCTCTTTGCTTTTAAAGAGATCATTTCTGCAGGACCAAGGGTTCAGCTTCCTATTTTTGGCAGTGTCCATGCTTCTGACTTTGCATGAGAAGGGTTAGAGCTGAGAAAGCAAAGCTGAGTATTTATATTACAAGGTATGTGAGTTGCGCATAGAGCCAAGCAGCCAGAAGTGCAGAAGGCTTGCGGTTTGTAGGTATGCTCCCCAGCAGACAACAACCAGAAGGCTCCCTCCGTGAAAATGTACTCCCTCCCTTTGGCATGCCTTCAGTCAGGCGGAAACAATGCACAGCCCAAATGCTCCAAAGCATCCTCTGTTTTGCAGTGGCAGAGGCCCATTCATCAGCTGGTAAAGGCGATGACATTTCCTTGAAGTTACTAGAGTTACACACGGATTTACTCCAACTAAGGACTTGGCCCAGATTCTTTTTTTTTTTTTTCCTTTTTTTAACATATTAGCAGATGGCAAATATGCACTGAGCACAGACAAACTACTGGTTTTTGAGGGCAATGGCTGCTTGCAATGCTAATTTGGGGTTTTATGTTTATGCATGCAGACCTGGAGGGACACATTTCAGAGCTGGGTTGAAGCAGCAGAAAGACTCAAGCCACAAAGTGCAGAGCTGGGTATCGGTAACCCATTTAAAGCTGGGGTGTGCGGATGCAGGGCTGGGTGTCTGCTCATTCTGAAGAGATTCAGAAAAAAAGGCAGGAGCAGAAGTTAAGAGATCACAACTTCATGCATTTCCCTCACGCAGTCATGTCAAGATGAGGTCACTTGCACAACATGGACCTCAGTTCAGTCTCCAAACACCTTCATCATGTGAAGGTATTTGGCTTTATGGTTTGGATTCAGGCCAGCTGACACTCTACTGCAAGCCGATAACCACATGTTCCCCTGGAAATGACGTCCACATGAGAAAATCTTAGTGCATTGGTGTGTGGTGGAACTCGATTAGCAATGAGCATCTAAAAGTAGAGGTTGAGAGATGTGTACAAACCAGGTGTTGGCAGATTTTTTTTCATCTAGCAGTTCTTTTGACGCGTACACCGTGTCCGTGTCTGCAAACTGTGGCATGCTGTTGCAGATTCATGTGGAACAAAGCCAACATTTCCCACAAAACTCTGTTATTCTTGCTGCAGAAAGCAACCCGGGATAACCATAAAATACCTATTGACCAAGGTTGAACAGCTTATATATAACTAGGCACTAGTTAGTGCCTAGTTCAGACTGTGCAGTCACAGAAAAGGAATAAAATGAAAAAGCAAAGAACAGGCCATTTTCCTGCCAACAGTCCTATCCACAAATACAGTGGAAAGATGTGTGGCACTGAGGGCAGAATTTATCCTGAAGACCACTGAAGGCACATATTATGGTCTCCACAGACCTCCAGGAGCTCCCAACAAATATTTTGTAGTTCACTTTTTATTCCCTTGTTCTTTCTCTTCCTTTCATCAAAGAATTGTGATATCCTTATGTTAGACCTGATACCATGTTGTTCCTCCACATAAGATATTCTTGTGCGTTACGGTCAGACCTACTTTTTTTTTTTTTTTTTTCATTTCCGATTCATTTAAGGGAACCAAGAAGCCATCATTGTGAGTGAAAATCACATTGAATTCACCTGAAAATTCTGTACACAGAAGACTTTAAAATCATTCCAGTGGTTACAGAATAATATAGTTGGATTTAGCTACTTATTTTTAGTAAGTGTGCTTTAATTGGACAAAAGCATAGCTGACGTGTTTAACTTACAGATCTATTACAGGGTAGAACCCACTTAAGTACTCTGTTCTAATAGCATTTGCTGCAAAGTTAGCCACATTTTGGTCAAATAATCCTGCAACCAAGACTTATTTCTCTGAACATATTTGCCGGCTGGGACTCTATTAGGTTAGAGCGCCGCTTCACGCAATTAGGACCTGTGGGCACTAATGTAATACAAATAAATAATAATATGTTGCTGTAGAACAGTTTGGATAAATAATTCATCACACAGATTAAGTATGAAGTATTTGCTCGCGCTGTTGTTTGCTGTGTCACTGGCCACAGAAGTCCCATCATATCACTCCTGCTCTCTGGCTACATGGCTGAGGATTTTTTAATGGGAGAGTGAGGAGAGAATGGGGAGAGCTGACTGCTCTCAGTTCCTGGGCATGTCCACTGTTGATAATTTATTCATGCGTTTTCTTCTGCTTGCTTGGTCCAGTTTTTCAGCTCGTGTTTATCATTACAGGTCCCTGGAAGTCAACAGAATAATATTCATTTGTCCTCTTTTGACTGAGAATGTGACTAGATAAAATTTCCGTCAGAACTAAGAATAAGATAGAAACCCTGAGTGTTGCTAATCCCGAATCCGAAAAGGGCCTTATTCCGAAAAGGGCCTTATTCCTCGCAGGTACTGCTCAGTCCCTGATTCAGCACAATCTTTTGAGCATTTGCTTAAATCCCACTGACAGTAATGGCCCACAAGCACATGCTGAACGCAAGCGCCACAAGAAAATATTCTGATTGCGGTTCTCAGAGTCCTTCTAACAGCAGATCCTCGAAATGAGAGTGCAGCCCTAAAACTAAAATTCAGTTTATCACATCCTGAAAAGCCAAGAAAATGAGAACTCTTCTTCTGAATGTGTTCATGCTTGTTTTTGCTTTGAAGAACCAGCAGTTTTCAGATTATGGCTCTAGTATTTTAAAACTTAAAGCCCTAGTGTCCAAGACAAAAACTAAGCTACTGATTAAAAGAAAAGCCATGGAGATGTTGAGAGTTCAAATAAAGCAATGAAGATGCTTAAGTATCAGCATTTCTTTTGAGCCTTTTAGTGTCTTACTGACTAGGGAAGCTCAAGAAGACAAAAATAACGTCTCCCTTGCTGTGAGCCAGTGGAGCTCATAGCCCCTAGCTGACAATCTTTTCCCTTAGCTCTACAGGCTACGACCACCACATCCAACCCTTGGTGAAATGAGTGTTAAATCCACTGAAGAGTATCAGAAATGGAAATACACAGGGGAGAAAAAAGAAAATATGCCATAGAATTTTCTGAAGCAGCTGAACTTGGAGAAGACAAAGTCAAGGGGGGGCACTACGTCAATTTGAAAATAGATAACAGAACAGACCATTGTTATTATTTTCTATTTAAACATTAAAAAAAATTCAGAAAATCAAAAATAGCTTTGCCAGAAGTGGAATAAATTCCACTCTGTTCCACTAAGCTGCATGTCTTTGGCCTGATTTTATACTCAGGAGAGTGAGCAAAGTTTGGCAGCAGATTTACCGGTATCTACTCCCCACCCCCTTCCACCTGGTAGCATGCTCCTTCCTGGGCTACCTCTGTAATAGCAAAAAGCGACAGCTCCTGCTCCATTGCTTCCCAGAATATAGCAGCAGGATCACCCCCTGCCTCCTCTCCTAGCAGAGGCTGCCCAGCAGTAACCTAATAAGCAGGGCTGGGAGGCTTATAGAAAAACATCACTGAGACAGAGATGCGACTACTTGGACAAAGTGCATGTCAAAAAGGAAAATTCCTCTCTGGGAAGGTACGTCAGGCAAGCCTTCGTCACATACATCTGGATTTTATTCTCTAAAGTAATGTTAGCTGGACAACATTCAGCTCCTAGGTTTGCAGACTCAGCCTGACTCTGCCAAGTGCCGATCACCCTCCATCCCAATGGACTTCAGGGACAGCGAAAAGCAACTGAGCCCAGGAAGAGACAAAAGCCGTCATTTTGCAGGATCAAGCCCATCGCATGACGCAAGAGGACAGTTTTTCCTCTGACACGTGTGAGGGGATGAGGTACTAAAAGATCAGTACAACAAACTGGTGCCTGCAATGTTCACATAAGCAATGTTTTGGAGGCAGCAATAGTAATAATAAAAACAATAAATAATGAAAATGTAAACCTGGGTATGGTTTCTCTTAGATGTAAATTAAGATTTAAATATAAAAATTACAGGCTTCTGCTAATCCTTCTTAGGAAGTCATAAATTGTTAATCAGACCTTAGGCGGTGTTGCTTAATACCAACTGTAATAAAATAGCTGCCTGAAGCAGAAAGACAGTTGGGATCCTGACTCTAAAACTTTGGTAGCCTCATCCACATTTTTGTAGCCTGAGGCTCTTACACTACCATTGATACCAACTCCTTTGAAATATGCTCATTTTTTAAGCTGCTAAATTATTAAACACCTTATTAGTAGAAAGATTAGATGGAAGAAAAGTAATCTCTGTATGATGGAAAATGGATTGGAAGAGGAAGGAAAAGTTGAGGGAATATTTACATAAAAGATACAGCTCTGTTGTTGACATACGGAGGTAATCCATAATCCATAACTCATTTAAGAAATGAACCCATCAAATTACATCACAATGCATGACAAATTGCTACTGTTGAGCTATCCTACAATAAATTACATAGAATCATTCCTGTCAAGAGTAAAACTTGCTTGAGACTAAAAAAGCAATGTCGTTACAAGGTTATTTTCCCTGTTGTTCCTTAGGATTTGTCTGTCACACACAGAGTCTCACATTTCCATCATATACTTTGATGGGGGTAGCAAAAGTTTCCTTGTATGGGGCAACCACAGTCTGCCAAATTCAAACTGCTTTGAAAACTGCAAGAAAGGGGAAAGGAAAAAGAAGGAGAAATGTTTCTTTCTCATTATTCCTTAACAATATTTGTCAGTCAGGTGAGCAGATCTTTAGACTAAAAAAAAGAGCAGCAGTCATTTCCTTAAGTGCAATGCCTTTTCACTGTATGTCCAGAGCAGCTTGTTAGCATGCTAATTGTTTAGTTTAATATGCAATACAGAGCACACTTACTGCTTTGAAGTGCTTATTCATGATGTCATGGATATTAGTGTATATTTCTTAATTACACAACAGGACAATCTTTCCCCCCTTCAACCTACACTTTCTGTTGCTCTGATTGGTTTCTCTAACTAGCCAGAATAATCATTTTGCCACACAGAAGCAGATAAGGAAAAAAAAAATGTAAACAATTTTAAAAGCCATTTTAATTTAATAACAAATTGGGAGCTGTACTTTGTGTTAAATTAGCACTGCAAGCCTCATATCAATTCAAGGCAAGGTTCCTTGTTCGTTACTGCTTAATTAATCAGTCCTGCTTCCATCTAAATGAAAAGTTTTTTCTCTCTCCCCTATCATCTCTAATATCTCATTTTAGGCAGCACATCAAGTTAATCTTGCTTACATTTGCAACTTATTTCTAATGGCTCCGCTCAGTTATTTACAATAATTCATCCCATCCCAGCTTGCAGCTGAATCTTGCTTGTCCTCTTTGCTGTGTTCGGACAGTCGGAGTCAATGGTAAAACAGCAAGCGCAGAGCGAGCTCATCCGGCCCTGTGACGCACCGTCTGAGGACAAAGACCTACTTCCAACACACTGATGTCTACTGAACTTTTGGCTTCCTGGCGTGTCTTGTCTTCCCAGAGGCCACATGCACAGAGCTGCACTAAGGATCGTTATCTTATAAAACGACAGATAAGCATGAAGCAGTCCAATGGAGGAAGAGAAATATGTAAGGGAAGGAGAACATACAAGGTTGAGTGGTGCCTGAAAACATGTCCTCATTACTGTTTATACAGCACATCCTGTAAATAAAGCTGGGATAACCTTAAGTCCTGTGCTACCATCAGTGGTGTATATAAAAAATATCAAACCTTTCACCATGTCACCTTCGAAGGAAGTGAAGGATGGGACTTTAAGCACCAGCTGGCTGAGTATCTCCTCCTTGTGCTCACCCCACCATTCCCAGAGCTGGAAACTGCTGCTGCTGCCATAATCTGGTACTTTCTGCCACTGCGGTAGCCAAGCATACTAAGTTTGGGACTTAACAAAAGACCTCTGGTGTTTTGGATTGCATCAACCTGGCCCCAGTCAAACACTTACTGAAGCTGTGGTCGCTGATAGCCACCTAGTCTATGTACTCGCCGTTGCTAAGTTCAGCCTCTAGAAGTAAGTTTTCCAGCTGCTTCCTGGGGCTGGGATGCCTGCCCACATCAGGATGCCTGCTGCTCATCCCCCCTCCCTCTTCAGGCGGCACCACCCCTCCAGCAGCTCCGTCCCGCGGTGACCCCCAGCCTCCCAGACGTAACAGATACTTGCTCGGGTCAGGGCTCGAAACTAAACCTGCACCTGAGGTGCCTGCATCACATGAAGGCTGGTTTTAATGCCAGTTTGACCAAACATAAATACCTCTGTCATAAACACAAAATACACTTCATATTAAATGACCATTCCAAGAGGACAAAAACTGTTCCTGAGTAACGCCAGGGTTTACTTTTGCTCATCCAGGATTCAGGATGATATTGCAACAGGAAACAAGGATGTGCAGTGTATTTTAACCTCCTAGATTTGCGGCAACCAGCTTTTGACCTCACATTTACCAGCCTGGTTGAAATTACAACCTGTTGCTAAGGAAAACTCGGTCATACCTTAAAGTAACTGTGATATCAAGTAGCTTTGAGGTATCTGACAAATGAATTACGATAGATTAATGAGGACCTGTTTCAGAAATCCTGCAAAAGACACCCTACCATGTTACAATATGATAATACATTTCATTTAATAACAATATAAATTCTGTGCTGAGAAAAGTGGGAGACTGTTTTTGTGTTGTTTTGGTTTTTTTTTTTTTTTTCCCCCCCAAGAGGAAGAGAAATCCTTTCTACAAATCAGAGTGCACGCTTCTGTTTCTGATGGGAAACGCTGCTCTGAAAAACACTGAATTTCAAAGCTGCTTGAGATTAGATTGTCTGCAGAATTGTGCTGATGGCTGTAAATATTAATAAATAAGATACACTGGGCCAGCTTTTTTCCTTGGATGCTTATGCACTGCTTCCTCTTAAGTGCAGATGACCTGAAGACACAGGCACCAGGAAGAAGAATCTGAGCTAAGAATTGGCTTTAGAGATGTAACGCACAGTGACACTTGCACAAAGGAAAGATGCTCCTGCTATGTTCCAGCAGACCCAGCCAGCACGTGGCAATCTCAGTCCAGTCCTCTGCATCCCCGCTGCAACTGCCCCCAGCTGCTGATGGGAGCAGAAGGACAGTAGAGAATCCATCTCCATGCTGTACACATGAGCCAGGGCTATGTTGCTGACGGGGCTTCAATGGGAAGTGATGGCCATTCCTTACACAAGTGCTTTTCCATCCCCACTTTTCCTAGTCTACTGTTTAGGGACACCAACTATACAAATTTTTGGAGGTCACAGTTTGGTCACCATGGAAATAATTGCAAAGTTGTAAACACTTCATTAAAAATCCTGACATCTTGATCCAGGAAGGCACTTAAGTATTCAAACAGTCTGGTGGACTTCAGTGCAGTTTATTGGTATGTTTAAAAGTAAACTGCTCTGGGACCAGGTACGATGAGGCAGAGAGAGAGAAGAACACTGCTTTGTTTATAGCAGAAATAACTTGGTAATTATCAGCAGTGAGAAGGGAAATACCATAGCAGGGCATTAATATTATTTAGACTTAAATGGAGTTTAGATGAAATACAGAGTTTTATAAAATTGGTTGGCGCAGCATGGATTGCTTAAAGGGATGTGGCTGGTGGACTTGAAAGTTGCTTCTGCATCTTTTTCCCTTTCAGCAGTGACAGCTAAATTGAGCACCAATTTCACAAAAGGAATTTGCTCCCTGAAAGGGATTCTAACTCTATATATTCCTGCTCTGTGATCTCCCAGAGCACTCTTCGCGCTGTGAAAATGAGGAAAGAGGCTCTCTTGAATTCTTGTAGTGGTTGATCAGTTTGCAAGGCCAGCTCCAAAAGCATTAGGGCATAGTAGGTGGGACGCAGCTCAAGAACCTGGGACTGTTTGGATCTAACCCTGCCATATAACTTGTAAATTTAATGTGTCTTTTTTACGTGTCTTTTCCTACTTCTTCCTCGATTTATTTATACTAGGATCAATACCCATGCCAGAGGTATTGGTGTACGCCATGTCCTTATTCAAGTAACTTTCCTTTGACTCACCCTCAAATCTATGCTCTAGGAATAATACTCCTTAGAAGTTTACAAAGCAGGGGTGCTTTGAAGTGAATTAGTACAGGCGTGGAGGTGCACAGGAGAGTGCAGTGTGAACTCTGGCTGCCCCAAACCACGGGCGGCAGGATGCAGAAAAGGCAGCCTTTTATGAGACTTTTTTATCCCCTTCTCTCCCACAGGCGTAAGTAGGTGGGAATGGACGAGGCAGGGAATGATAAAGAAACTCTGTGGCCAGTCCAACCGGGCCAATGCAGAGAGGAAGGTCACCGCCACCTTGCTTGGGGACAGCTCAGATTACTTTCTCCTGGGAATAAGATACTAAGTCTTGTCCCAGACGGCTCTGGAGCTATCCAGCCTCCCCCCTTCCCCTCCACGCAGAACACGGCTGAACAAACAAGCGAAAAACATCCAGAAAATCCTTTGGGGAGAGAGTGTCAAAGCGGCTGCAAGGAGTCCTTGAGAAAAATAATTGGCTTTCTTTTGGATGAAAAAAGAAACCCAAATCTGATTTTTTTCCCCGACCATTCTTTGATCAGCTCCAACAACTCGAGTGAGCAGCAGAGAGGCAGGAGGGTTGACTGCAAGTGGTACTTGCTGTAGATCCTGGTTCAGCATCCCTGCTGTGCTATGGCCTCCTCGTGTGACCTTGGGCAAGTCACTCACCTCCGCTGTGGTTCTCTTCCCCCTGCTGTAAAACAAGGCCAATTACACAGGCCAGTCACGCAGGGGGGCCGGTGGTGAAGACGTATTTTTTAGACATTGTGGAATACCTGAACAGCTTTTGAGTGAAGGCCCTATGTCGATCAACTATGCCTTGTCCCTTACTTGAAGCAAGACTCCCAAATGTCCACAGACCATCTCACAATTATAGTGTTATTTGGCAGGATACTATAAGCTATTTTGTTTTCTTTTTGTCCATGAAGATGCTTTTGTCAAATAATGATTGCCAGACTAATGACACCCTAAAGTTACAAACCACCAGGCACTCAGAGAGAATCAATTCAGCGAGGGAACAGATTGCACCTGAATGCTTAGGGCAAAACTAAAAGTAACCGTGCTTTTAATTATTTTTGTTAATGTTTTGGAACTGGGGATGGGGTGAGGGAGGAGGACACATGGATATCTTTCTAAGCGAGAGGGCTTCCCCTCAGGTGAGAGTGTCAGTTCGGAGGTTGGCCCCCTCCGCGCGTGGTGTCAGCATCCCGGTTGGGACCCACCGGCGCGTGTGGTTCTCCTCACATGCCGGACAGGTCTGGATCCCCATGACCTTCGAGAACGCAAAGCGGAGTTACTGTCAGAGGCAAGTATTTTCTTTGAATTTGGTCCTACCCTTCACACCAAAGCAGAGCTACATGCTAATGTTCATGTTGATTAAGCAGCCTTTGTGCTTATAGAAGCTATTAACTGACAATTGAAATGCAGCGGTTGGGGAGTAGGTGGCTCTGCCTTACACCCAGACAAGCACACACCTGCAGTACCCGGGGAAACTCGACTAGTTTTTAAT
>NW_009218230.1:2260-5051 GCF_000690835.1 Fulmarus glacialis | reverse complement strand
TTCATTTCCTGCTGACCCTTCTCCTAGGTCCTCCTGCTCTGGCTCTGCGATTAGATACAGAAGTGGGAATGCTGGAAAGATACACTACCTATTATCTCGCAGGCAGCTGTAAACATTACAGCAAGATAATGGAATCAGTTTAGCTGAGAGGAATTAAGGTACCCAGATAGTACAGGACTGATCTCATTCATAAAGTGCTCTCTCCTGCGTGTTGCGGTGTGTCACTAGGGAAGAGCTGAAGGGTTACGATGGGTATTCGTGTTGCAAATCCAATCTAATAGTCACATTCTAGCTAGAGCTAAGCACTTTCTGACTATATATAAATACTTATGTATATCCTGACAAGACAGGCTAATAAATCCATAAAATATTTGCCCACGATGCCAGAATAAAGCCATTATTGAACCGGTTATTTAAAACATAGCAAGGTTGGCACTGTCCCTGAATGCAACCTGATGGAAATGTATATGCTCTTTTGTCTGTGCACTTGAAGAGGAGAGTATGGAGAGGGTGTCTAAGGCTGGGTGCGAAGAAAGATAATGCAGTATCAGTGTAATCTTGGATGTTTCAGCACAGCGCTACCAAGTGCTCTGGCACCGTCACAGTTAAGCAATCACTTCTTTGCTTAAAGCTTCTTTTTGGAGGTCCAACACCATAACTCATGAAGGACACTATGCCAGACGTGCCTTTTCCATCCTGGCAGGGCTCGCAGGCTCCCCTCACCAGAAGGACGCAGTTTCCCTTCCCCATTAGCATTGCTCCTTGCCGCTAAGGGGGTTGCAGCTGCAGGGGAAACTGTCTTTTCTGGTTTGTTTTGAAAGAGGAAAATACTCGAGGAATGGGCACCTCCACGAGACTGGATGTACCAACCAGTAACATTCATTCACACCACTAAACAGTCCTGATCTACAGTTATCCTACGTTCTTCTATGCTCACGTTAACAAACAAACAAAAGCATAAATATAAATATTCACAGTATTTGTTTGGGCCTTTCAGTGCCAAGTGCACAGCCGGGAAAATAAATAAAGTGGAAGACAATGTTGGCAACCAGCCACACCTGGAGTAAGTACAGGAGGTGGTCACGGGTGTGCAAGGAGGGATAATGCAGAGGGAAATAGGGAGGGGAAGCACTGATGGGTGATCAGGATTAGGACACACAGCAGTGCCCTGGAGAAGCTTAGGAACTCGAGGCTGGATGGACTCCCAACAGATACCGGCCAGTCATTGGGGAAGGATGAGAGAGAAGCTCTTAGGCTGAGATTTATGGCAAGAAAAAACCAAATGGATGTGAAGAGAAGTACTCAAACTCAAACTTTAAAAATGCTTTTATCCAGCACTTTCTCCACCTAGTTCCACTGCAGGGTCACTCATAATACAACCCAGAGAGGATGACTTTTTCTGCTGATGTTTTGCATTAATTATGCATTCTTCAAGGGTGTTTTTAAAACTCAGGAACTAATAACTTGCCCTGTACCTTCTGTTAAGTAATAAAGACAGATAACAGCTGCGTTTAATCGCACTAAACATTCCCTCTACATCGCGTCTCTCCCCATCCCAAATGAAACAAAGCGAGATGTCATAACACCTCTCTCCTCACAGAGCCCAGTTTCTCCAGACCCCTCGGAAAGGGCTGCCATGACTAAGCAAGCAGCATGAGCAAACCAGCTGCTACTGGATTTTTTATCTCAACCAGAACACAGTTAAATTTGAGAACCATGTTTATGCTGCAAGTTGAATCCTGCATAGAGTCAGCAGAAGAGACTGGGTTCAGCGGCACACAGAGCCATTCACTTCATGTGCAGGATGGGGACTCACTTTAAAGGTTTATGTTGAAAAGGTCCTGAATTTGGCCCCACATGGCAGTCAGGATAATCACAACTAAGTTTATCAATCAGCCCAGTTTCTGAGTGTTGTGAATCCAAGTAATTATTTGAAAAAAGAAAAGGAAAAAGAAGCAAACCCCAAATGACACAAAGCCTTTGAAAAAATCAGAACAGTTACTGCAGCTAATTAGGTCTTTAAGGGGTTAATGAAGAAGTCTCCCTAACACCCAGCTTCCAAGGCACGGCCCCTCCATGGCATTTCCCGCACACTTATGATAATCAAAAGATACTGAAAACCAATTCTGCTTTATTCTGGTATAATTGCAGCAGAGCCACTAGAGGAATTGCAACCATTATGCAAGATGAGGCACCATCACAGTGGGGCCTGCTGTTTCCAACAGATTCTACCCACTTGTTTTTATAGATTTCAGCTACCTTTCATTTTAGTAATTAGCCACCATTTTCAAGGAGATCCATAAGCAATTCCCTGCCCACCTTGAGCCATAATGCTACAAGATTGCACTAGAAAGGGAACATAGTTTAATAGTCAACAAAGGGCAGACGTCACACTAAAAAGTTCAGTTAAGCAAGAGATGGAGACCATAATTTCATTTAACAACAGATAAATGTCAATGCCCTCTAGATCTGCTTGACCACTACACAGCGCACAGGCATCCACTGGAAAACCCAATAGCGATTCCTTCCAAACCTCGAAATACTGCAGGAGTCTATTAACAAGCAGCAGACTGGTCTGCTGAAATCTTCAGTCAAAGCAAAAACGATGTAGGAGACCTGAGGAGATAGAGGACTGGTGGGGGGGATCCTGCCCTGAGGAACCCAGTGTGCCCTTGAGTAGAGAGTTGCTCACAGAGAGAAGGTGCTCTGGCAGGATCTCAGCTGGTAAGGAGCACAGGCACATTCATAACTAACTTCTATCAAGTTTGCATTAGTTTCGAGATCTTCAGCA
>NW_009218230.1:1774-2229 GCF_000690835.1 Fulmarus glacialis | reverse complement strand
CGAAAAGGGGGGGGGGGGGGGAAACCCACAACATTTTTTTAACGTGTGTGTTTTGCTTTCAAGGAAGTGTCTCAACTAAATATTATTGAAACAGCAGATGGCAAAATGCAAACTTTATGAAAGGAAAGGCTGCCTTGAGCGGCAGGTTACCGTTTGCATGGGAGAGCTGTGCAAGGGAGGGAGGGAGGGAAGAGTCAGAAGTTAAGATGCGTATTTCTAGCTGAACAACTTGGTTAGAAAATGATGACCATGTCTATAAATGTGATCTTTGGAGTGCTGACATGGAGATATGCAAGAGCTGTGAACTGGTGAAAGCTAAAATACCTAGAGGGACTAATAAGTCCCTATGGGGACCCCAGTTCCTTAAATGGCTGCAAAGGATAATTGCAGAGAACTACAACAGGACTGAATCAATGCCATTTTCCCTGGGAGAAAAAAAAAAAAAAAAAAAAAAA
>NW_009218230.1:0-1754 GCF_000690835.1 Fulmarus glacialis | reverse complement strand
AAAGACTGGCTGCTTTCCTCCTCCCTCCCCCAGCTCAAAAGTCAACTGCAAGCCACTAGAAATATGTCCAGAAAGATTATGGTGCAGCTGAAAGCCAGAAGCATATGAGATTATATATTTACCGGTGCTGTCTCAGATAACATCTGAGAGGAAAGGAAAAAGGGATTCAGCCCTGCAGTCTTTATTAGCATGTTTGGGCAGTTTAAAGGAGCTATCCAATTGTGTTATTGCTGCCAGGCCTTTAAAACTGTATATATCCATGATAAAGGAATCTACTTGATCTTGATCATAAGCCTCCAAGCCCTACCCGACTCTCCTGTGACATGCAAACTTATTGCCTTTAAACAGGAATTAGAAAAAAAGAAATGAATAGGGATGCACCATTACCCATAGCATTATATTGCTCAGGAACAGATGTTAATCAATTTTATGGAATGCTTTAAGTAATATGCAAGCACTTTTGCAGAGAACTGACTGCATAATAGAGATTTCAGCCCAGCAAATACATGAGATAAGCCTTTATCTTTACTGGGAGAGTTATGTCTATTTTGATTAAAACCAAAGAGGTCTGCACGTTCAAGCAATTTTATTGCCTTGGAATTATGTTATTTCCAGGGTGCTACTACATATGGTCCTACAACAAAAGGGAATGGAAATAACCTTTCTTTTGATTGTAGTGTTCTCTTTGCGCATATGTTCATGCACATGGCTCATGAAGTACACATGTAGGATGTATGTACCGTCCTCACAGATTCCTGAATAGACAGGAACAACTGTACTCTCTATTCCAGCTGTGCTAGAAGAACAGTAAATATGGAGAAAGGACTGACCTTACACTCTGTAAGTAATTTTTACTACACAATCTCCCATGCAGTGCTAACAGAACTTTAAAATCCCACATCATACACAAGTACAAGGAAAAAGGTGCCCCATCTTCTCAGTTTGTATAAAAGTAGCAGCTGTGCCATCGTGCTGGGAGTAATTTTGGTCATTAAACTTCTTGATCCTTGAATGTCATCAGGAGTTACTTAGGTGACCATCCACTTGCACTTACAAAGTACTGCATTTAACTCTCCATAAAATATGGATTTTATTGCAGCAGTGACAAGACTTCTTTCCACAGCCACTGACCTCTACTGCTATTGCTTATCTCTTGACTCAACCTTTTGCATAAGAATACATATATATAGTATTCATACTGTGTATTTGTTCCCCTGTGTGTGCATGCTGATGTTATATACATGTGAATATATAAATAGTCCAATCTATCTGACACACAAAGTGTGTTACCAGCTCCTTAGAAACATTTACAACGTAACCAAATTCAGCGCTTTCTTTCTGCAATTATCCAACTTCTTTCTTGTAAAATGCCTGTACGCCTACCCCCTTCCTTCCACCACCTCCACGATTCCCCAACCCGTTCCTTTATCAAATAAAAGACTTCACATTTCTCAATTCCTGTAACGTCCCTGGATCTGCCCCCTCTGCCCCCTTCTTTTTGCTGAGGGAAAGCCTCATTTCAACTGTGCTCTACATTCAGCTCTGCACTTTGCCTCGGATTTTGGTCGTGATCCGAAGGGTTTTGCCCTGTATCCATTTCACAGCAACTAGGCAAGAAACCGAGACAGGTTTTTTTATTATTATTATTTTCTAGATATTTATCACGCTTCTCCTTTTATTATTATTGTTGCTGTTGTTATTATTATTGCCTTCCAAAAACACGAGACCCTCCTCCCGCTCTCACCACCTCCCCT
>NW_009218229.1:0-12420 GCF_000690835.1 Fulmarus glacialis | reverse complement strand
TCTCGATTCTTGTTTTGGGCTCCCGACCCCTTTTCCTGTCTCTTCTGGCGGGCGCGCTGGTGCTGGTCCCCGAGGGGTGCCGCGGATGCTGTGCGATGCCCTTAGGAGAAGCCACCCCAGCCTGGTTCTTGCTGCTGCTCCCACCCCCTGAAGCCGGGTGCCGGCTGGGGGCCAGGGAAGACCGGACCCGAAGGGCTTTTCCTCCATTGAGCTCCTCTGGGGCCGCCGGTGGTATTGAACAGTCGCTTCTGGACCGGGCAAAGCTGAGAAACTCCCCCCTGCAGCCAGTCTGCTGGAACAGGCTGGCTGGCAGGACTCCAGCAGATGTGCGTTTGAATAAATACTGTAACTGTTTTTCTCCGGACAAACATATGTTTGTTTGAGGCTATATTGTTGTAACTCTTCTTGCTGGATAGAACAGGAAACCAATTGATTTAACTGCAAATCCAGACGAGAAGAATTTGGGTGTAAACCTCCTTCTCAACTAAGTTGGGCTTTGACCCACAGGTCTTCCCCTACTCTCCTCCCTCCAAAACAAGCCACAGTCTACTTTTATGTGGGCAATACCAGGCTTTAAAATAATAATAATAATAATGAAAAGGTTTGGTGATAATAAACAAGGCCTTGCAAGTGCAGCTGTGTTTCTAGATGAGAAACACTTCAATTGAAGTAAATGGTAATTCTGTATTATAGATTACAGATAAAAAATATGTAGTTGTCCAAGTGGTGTGTAAGTATTCTCTTCCAAAGTGTGTTTAAGTTGACTGATTCAGAAATGTGGGGTGTCTTTTTGGTTTTGTTTCCAGATTTGGGAATTGCAGGGTGACTACCTGTTTACGTAAGGAACTGCACTGGGAGGGCTTCCTGGCTCTTATAAACGATACCATTTCTTTAAGAAAATAAAACCCTTTAAGAGCTGCTTCCTTCTAGAAAATAGTGCTTGCATGTGCAGTTGCACTGTGTACTCTGCCCTTATTTGAATTATGCTGTTGATGTTAGGAGTTTGGTAAACACAAAAAAATGGTGAGGGTCTTATGTTTTGTTTTATATCAGTGTATTATAGTGTATGGCCTTTTCTAATGAATATATGGCAGGACCTCACAGGATGGGGAAAAATGGACTGAACAATAGACCTCAACACTTCTACCATTATGTGGCCTGACATCAATAGGAGATGAGGGCACTCACTGCCTTTCAGAATGGGACCCATGATGTTTTTGTATGATTAAATTAATGCTCGGTCTTGTCTTGTTGAGAAGAGGCATTAATGGTACTGGGCTACTAACATTCCCTAGCCTTAAAAACAAAGGGGTAAAACATGAATGGCAGGAAAAAATGAAGTAGGTGTTGGATATAGTAATACTCTTTATTTTTAAAATACAAGTCGGAATTGCAAAATGTCTCGCAACACTGAACTCTCAAGGGAAAAGTAGTTTGATTGGCAAAATGAACTATATCCTCCTTGACTGAATGCGTTCATGAGGCTAATCTGAGTTAAATTAACATCTGCGTGGGGAAGGATGTTCCCCTGACGTCATGGGTTTTAAAATTTTATTGCTTTCATTTATCAGTAGTAATAAAGAGCTGACTTTGAGAGTTATGGTTTTGTTTCCCTTGCGATAAACATGTTTACAAATTAGTACACAGGAGATTGCTAACAGTGAGCTTAAGAATAAACCGTCACGCACATAGGAAGGTAAAGAACCTGAGCCTTCAAACCCTCTTGTATATATTCCAACTCTATTCGTCCGGGGAGGTCTCATGGTAACTAGTCAGGAGGCTGCTTGTGTGCCCACTGAATGCCTCCGAAAAATCCTGGTCTACACGCGAGTTTGTCCTGGATGTGTTATGCAAGGAGTTAATGTTTGAGTGTAACTGTGGTAGAAAGGTCCTTGCTTGAACCTGTGTTCAGATGTAATTGGGTTTTATTCTAGTATCTCCTTGTAGGAAGTACGACCACCCATCTACTCTTCTCTGCCATTTAGGAGTTGTACTGCTTTTTACTGGGGATGTTGAAGGCTGATGAGTCAAGTCATTTTTTGTTCTTTGGGTGTAGTAGCAAACTGTAAACATGGTAGCAAGGAGAACTGTTGGATTCTGTATTTAAAATACTTAAGTGAAACAGTCCTCAGTGTATATTATGTAAAATGCCTCTATTCTTAAAAGCAAAAAATACGTATCTTAAATATCCCTTTAGTTGAACCTATCCAGCTGAATTCATTTTTAAAGTTACCATTAGTATATGAAAAAATGACAGTTTACAGTGGTACACTTAATTTTAGTATTGTTTGGAAAAGGAAGCTAATATAAAGTACATCCCCTGAATGCTTGTTGGAGATAAAAATTATTTGTAACTAATAACATCTTGTAGTAGCGTTTGCTAATTTCTTTTTCCAGTGTGCTGCTGTTGTGAGGGAAATGGGAAGGTAATCAGCAACATAATTTTGTTCAAAGTTGCAGAATTAAGCATACAGTCTGGTCACTACACTAGCATGAGTGATTCTACCATTCCTTCCATTTTAATGTACGCGTAGTGTACCATTACTTTGTGTTTTACTTTGTGTTTTTTTCCTTCTCATTTTAAATATCATCTCCTATTGGACTTTAAAGGTGATACGTAAACTCGGATGGAAACTCGGGCTGTTATTTATATCAACAGTTCTTGTGGCTGGCTGGGCAATGTAGAGCTGACACTTAAAAGTATTTATCTACACAACACGGAGGGAGGTAAACAGCTGGTCTGACTGCTAAAGGGAAAGAACTGGGGTCCTGGTAACTGCCGAAAGACTTCCAGTATGGATAACTCTGTCGTTACGTTACAAGGAGCTTGCTTTTCTTTGTAGTTTCCCCCAGCTCAGTCCCTGTTTAAATATATTTGTCTTCTATAGTAGCTTCTAATTGCTCGTTTTAAACCTAAAACTGTATAGTGGTTTGTGGATGACAGGTTCTCCAATAAAATGTATTTTTTTTTAAGCTTGTTTTGTTTCTAATTTGAGTAGTGTGCCTAACAGTGTTAGTAAACAGAGTGCAAAATCTAACAGGAAACTACCTTCTGTCAAAGCAGAAGCTAAACAAGGTGCAATTTGCTCTGTTTCACTTAGTCATGTTCAGAGACTTTAGTTCTTCCTTGAGTAAGACCTTCGATTACTACATTACGCTTTTGTGTAAGTGTTTCTGTGAGAAATTAGCTCTGTCCACGTGAAGGTGACCGTTTGGCTGATTTAAAATCTCCCAGTACTTTGCACAGGGACTAATTCTTTAAGTAGTGTGCCAAGTGCTTTTATTTATTTATTTTGGGGTGAACTGCTGGATTATTATTAAATACTTGATTTGGCCAATTACCTCCATCATGCATGTGAGAAATTCTGTATCCTGACAGAATAACATATCCCTTCTAATGTGGAAATAAATGACTTCTGAGCATTCAGTTATCTCTCAGATACCTTGCTAAGCAGATAATATTTCATTCTTAGAGTTGATATAATGTGAATTTTGTGACATAAAATGTGTCCAAGACAAGAATACAATGGAAGATACTTCATTGTGACAAGTACTATTACAGATGTATTTTCTTCTAAATGTAATTAATGGGCTAGAACAAAAATCTGATGAAACTATGTAGTCTTTAGAGCTTTGTACTTACATTTTTGTGATATTAAAAAAGTGGGAAAAAGGCGGGTTTGATTGTCAAGCTTGGAATTTGTTTTTGAGATGAAGTTGTGGGGCTACAAAGGCGCTCCTAGCGCTTTATCCTCAAGCTGAGTAGACTGTTGAACTTAAAAAGCTTTGCTGCTGGTTTCACAACTGTTAAACTTTTAGATTCACAGTTTCCTTTTATATTAGCAGTTGGTCTACTTTTCTGTACCCATACAGCTGCGATCGGTGAGTGTGCGTCTGTAAGCTTAACCATAACATAATGGCTTTTTTACTGTAAGGATTTAGCACCATTTTGGATTTTAAAAGCAGACCGTGTTAGGCTTCAGAGGTGTTTTACTTAACCGTTTCAAGATCAGAATTTAAGTTTTAAAACTTCAAAATTTAAAATTCCAAATTGATTGCATTTTTAAAAAGGTCCTTAAGGGGTCAAGAAGGAGAGAAGGAAGATGGTTGTAGATTGACTTTGAAAGTTTTCCTTCTATTATTTAATAGGACTTATTTTTCTAACTGTGTTTGGTCAGAGATCAAGTGTTAATTTCCAGTCCAAAAAGTAAATGTGGGCATTTATAGGAGTAGGAAAAAGTTAGGTTTCAAACTTTTATAGCTTTTTAGAGGGATTATATCAACTTCCTCCCTCTGCTTTATAAAAAAAATGAGCGAGTTGTTTCAGATGATACTGGATTTGAAGTCACAAAGTTTACTTGTAAATATTGCAAAGTCTTTTAGCGTATTTAAAAACAAACACAAAAGGCAAGCTCTGTATGCATGAATTTAGGAGATGGAGAGCGGGGACCCACTTCTCTTGCTGGCAGCACCGAGGAGACCCACAAGAAACGCAGTCATTCCAGCGTTGTCCCTGAGGAGCTGGGAGTGTGACTGCCCGGGGCCGGTGCTGGGGCCTCTGCCTTATGCCCCCTCTTCCCTGTCCCCCACAAAGTGTCAACCGGTCCCCACAAAACGTTGACTGGTGACTGGCGAGAGGAGCTCACCATCAGGAGTGAGAACTTGAGCTAGTGAAGAGCCGAGAGACTTTGTGGAGGAAGGGTGTGAGATGTGGAGGTGGGATGTGGTGTCCTGTAGGAGCAAGTGAGAAGAAGCGGGGGCTGGGGAGGCTGTGGGGTGAGGTAGGGGAAGAAGGCAGTAGAAGTGCTCGGAGAAGATGGGAAATAATGCTGGAAGTGTGCCTTCCCTGGGAAAGGAAAGAGGGAAGAATGAGGAGAAATTGTAAAAGCGTAATTTACTGACTCAAGGACCTAACTGACAATTTTGCAATTAAGTACAATTTACACTCCCTTCCGTCACTGAAAATTGAAGAGTGGGAGAAGTAGAGCAGAGTATGTCTGGGTTTTTCCAGACCTGTTATTAGTTCCCAGGGTAGCTTCGCAAGCCTTGTTACAGGATTTCTTAAATTGTGCAGATGAAAAAGCAGGCAGCATTCAGAAGTCACACTAGGAGAAGTACAGGTCTTCAGCAGCGCTGAGCAGTAATTAAACATGATAAAATACCCAGTGCTGGTTTTGTAGTACCTGTGTCATCTGATGATCTCAGATTTGCGGTAGCTCTTGGAATCGTGAGGCTAAAAAGATGCAGGACGTTTCTGGCACGTGTCCGGAGGGGTATTCCCAATGAAATGTCTAATAGTAAGTGAATTAGCAGCCTCTCAACCCCAAAGAAGGAAATGTGTGGTTTAGTAGTTCACAGATCCCAAGGGTGTTCTCAGTTAAATTTTTGCTGTGCTCAGGGAGGGGGTGGAAGGAAAGCTGGCCACAGTAAACTCATGAGGACACAGTTTTCATCAGTGTAAAAAGAATAATAATAATTTTTGTGGTATCAGTGCATACACCTATCGAGCTGCTTTGGACACATGCAGGACTTGGTGTCTTACAAAATTACAGAAAAGAGGAGAGACATACATTTTTGAATGCTTCTTTTAGTTTGTTACTTCTATGAGTATCCTGAAATAGAAGCAGAAATTTAACTTCCAGACACTACCTGTAAGAAAAGCCAACAACTTTCTGTAACTAGCTCCTTATTTATTTGTTAAAGCTAAAGATTGCCTGTCTCAGAGGTTTCAGATCTTTAGCTTGATTTAGCTGCCGTTCTCAGTCTCATTGTTGTCTTGTAGCTTTAACCAGTGTTGGTTGCTGTGAGTTTTTTGGACCTTTGGTCTAGATAGTGAAGACCACAGCCACCGCATGGGTAGTGACTTTGGGCTTTCCAGTTCTGTTAGCAGCTTGCAATTTGAGCTAAGTATTCTTTTTTTTTTCTTTTCCTTTGCTGCTTGCCTTTACCACTTTTGTTCTTTTTTTTTTTCTTTGTTTCTTTCAATTTGCTTCTTAGCTTCCCTTGCTTCTGTTAAATCTCTTTATCTTTCTCCCTTTAGTCCTAATTGTAATTTCAATTATTATTTTATAGCATTACAATTCCTTATTCAAAACCCTGGTCATTAGAAAGATACCAGTAAGTTTTGATAAATCCCTTCCACTTTTTTCTAACAATTTTTACGCCGTAAAATCTCAAGGACAGAGGTTTCATCCTTCAGAGCTGTTCAGTCCCCAGCATGTTTTGGGTGTTACAGTGTGAAGCAATTAGTTCCTGTTTGGTTTTTTTTTATATAAACAATCTTAAAATGCTGTACATACAATAAAGTGAAAACATTTCCTTATGTGAAGTGTTCATGATATTGATCGAAATGGTAAAACTCGTTAGTGCGTATAACATTGTATGAGAAGAGCTGTAGTAATGAAGTTAAGGCATCTAGGCTTCTGTGACTTTCCAAATTATATTGAGTAGTTAATGCTGAAACATTATTTGTGACCTTCAAGATGGAAGTCATTGGCTGCTTTCTTGTGAACGGTGATAATTTAAAGCTGAATCATTCTGGTGTAGGAGCTGGAAACAACACCGCGACTGAGCTTTGAGGCTAAGTAATACTTTTCTAATGAAAGCGTAAAGGAAGGGTGCTGTCCCCTGAAGAGACGAGTGGTGTTAGTGCATCTGGAATGTTGGAGCCTGGCTTCTCCAAAACGGCCATATTTTGGAGTTCTCAGTGTTACTCTGGTATATTAATTCTTGTCAATGCAAGATAGAATTACTAAAATGTTGAAGAAGGCCCATAGTACTATAGCTTAGAAACCAGTTCAAAATACATAGCGTACAATGTTTGCTGTATAATTGGTATATTTGTATGCTTGCCATAGGTTGTGGTGCACCGGCAGGTGTGTTGATGGTGACAGGAGGTAATACCAGCATCCCTTGCTGTTGTAGCTAACAGATAAGGTTAAATTTGGGAACTCCTGTTGTGAGCTGTTGTGCAAGAGGAGTCTGATGTCCACAGGGCAACCTTTGCAGGCTTGAGAAGCTGGTGATAGCAGATGGGGTTCCTAGAATTCATGGGTCTTGAAGAAGCTGATGGAAGCACTTGGCCACTTGGGGTGAACACTTAAGGATATTTTTCTCAACAATGTGTGATTTCTGGGCAATACAGAGTAACTTACTAGAACTGGAAGGCTCTTCTTACCCAAACTGGCATGAGAGAAAGTTAAGAGCAGGCTATTTTTTTATATATATATAAAAAAAACCCCCACCACCTTCTTCCTCACAATTTCTAAAGCCTCCAATTTCACAATTCCTGGGCTGAGTTGTTTAGCTGCTGTTTGTATTGTAGAAAAATCTTTTTTTTTTTTTTTTTTTTTTGAGTTGGCTGATAAAGGAATTGAATTTTAAATAGGCCATATTGTCCTGATTCAGAAGCTTTCCAGGCATGCAACTGGCCTGTAGCTGGAGAAAGCAAGCGAGAATGTAAAACCAGTAAGTGTTTCAGCTGGAGAGTTGGGGGGATTGGGTAAAGAGGGGCAATCTCAGGATTAGTTTTTGGCAGACTTTTTACATAATTGTCAATTTATTGTGTATTCAGATGGTAAAACAAGAAATTCTCCTCCTTCCCACCCCCAAACCCTCAAAGCCAATGTTCTTTAAGCTTATTTCTAAGTTAGCTTTCCTAAAAATCCAGTAGGGAGCATTCACTCTTATAATTATTAATATGCCTTGTGATGACTTTCTTGCCTCTTGTGCCCCCTTTCCTTTCACCTTGACTTTTTATTCTACCTGAACATAATTGCTGATTCATGAACATGCTTATTATTCATGTACTTACCTTCCAGCATGTGAGTAATCCCCGTTTATATGCATCAGGTTAGGCATGTGCAAGTGTTGGCAGGATCCAGGCCTTGCATACTAAGCTCTTTGGATTAGACAATGTCTTCAGTGAAGTACCGCTTGTACGCTTGGGCCCCAGGATGTGAGGCTGATGGCTGCTTGCTTCTCAGTAGTGCTCAAAATGGAGTTTGTGTAGGAAAATGTAGCTGTAGTATAGGTTGATGTATTTTTCTTGAGGATTGATGTAAAATGTAGTTGGAATTCTGGACTCTTTTGGTGCAAGCGAACTATGTCCTGTTGATGTTGGTGCACCAAAATCCTTGCTTTTCAAGTATATTCTTTCTTTCTGAAACAGACAGGCTGGCAGGTGTGTGTATGTTTGGTTTTCTTTAAAAGCATCAGAACTTTTGGATTGGGGAAATAAAGCTGGTGTGGTAAATATCCGTATCAAAATTACCAAATACAGCTGCTAAATTGGTATGGAGATGTTTGTGTGTTATTTTAATAAGCATAAAATTATATTTGCCTCCTTTATTGTTTCTGTTTCTTGTTTATATTTGTTTTTCTTGTGGATAGCTTTCTCCTGTTGCATGCTTTTGTGGAAAAATAACTCTAGGAAAAGAGAGTTTGGGGACTCGGGTAACCACGTGATCTTGCTCTTTTGGAGCACTTAAATAATTTCAGCTCATCTTTCTCACTTACGATCATCTTGCAGAAAGAGGGGTTGACTGAGTTGTTGGGAGCTCTTCAGCTAGAAGTCGACAGGAGATTGACAGATCTGGTTTTAGTGACTTATTTCTTTCAGGAAAGCTTCTTGTTATGCAGCTTTAAAGTTCTCTTAAGCACTTCATACATGATCTTGTGAACATTTGCAATGATTTTTAAGAAGGTCTGCTTTGCATTTAGATCATGATGATGATTTGTTTTTCAGGTGGTCTGCAAGTGAGTATGTGTTTAATGGTGGTGAAATCAGGTTATCTAAAGGTTTTCTTTGAGACTATATGCATCACCACAATGAAAATATTCACGTATTAACTTCACTTAATCTTTAAAATCATCATGAATGTCCGGTCTGGTTTTTCCCTTCTGAATGCTTTTCAGAAAGAGTGATGTTATTTGAGAGCTCGCTTAACCTTTAATTGAATATGGGGCACGTTGTATTTTTAACAGATTTGCTCTTTCAGTTTGTTAAAAGCCATTTGTCTTAAGTAGGTGTGGTTAAACAATATTATAAAAAGCTTAAGTCTTAAACAAAAACAAAAAACCCCAAACAAAAAAACCCGAACAAGCCTTAAACAATAGTGCTTTTTCCCTTGTAATTGATCAACTGGCTTGTTGTTGTTGTCAGCTGCTCCATCATATAGTTCTTGAGTTGGGCTAGACTCGGAATGAGCTGTGTAGGTACAACCTGAATTTTAGAAATAATAAAATCACAAAAAGCAATACTAAAAATCACAAAAGAGGTATTCTCAAGAGGGAATTCACTTCCAGTTATATTGTTTTCACCTTAGAGAGTTGGGATTTTTTTTTTCCCTTTTAACAGAAAGGAGTATTAAAAATACAACTTTCTTGTTCAGCCTCTTTTCTGCTTTCTGTGGCAATGGTCCTTGGGATGCTCAGATTGCTTGTTTGTTTCCTCTTTCTTTAGATATGCTGCAACAGCTTTCCTTTGATGCTCTGCCAGTGCGCAGGCAGCCTTTGCTTTTTTTACTGGAGAAATGTAAGTTTCCAAGGCTTCTAGTTGCCATTAGTGCATATTAGGAAAGGACACCTTCTGTAAGATGCATTGACTACGTCTTTAGGTTAAGGTTCTGATTAGTCTGCCTTAATGGGTTTAAAAAAAAAACAAACCACCCCATTGAGTAACATGAGGCTGACAGGTGTAGACTGCAGACATGAACTTTGAGATATTTAGTGAGTTATTTTTCTAAATCACTGGCCTTGAAAATGTGTAGGCCAGCACTTTAAGGTACACTACAGTAGCTCATCCCTGGTTCATGAACCTTTCTTGTTTTTCTGGCACCTTTGCAGTAGTCAGGAGGCAGAGCAGTGTTTTGACTGAGCAGGAGAACATTCCTTGATAACTCTGAGAAGCAGTATTGGATGCTGAGGTCAGAGATACTTTCTGCCTCCGGTTTTTAGGACTTGATAGGATGTCAAGAGTATTGGTATTAATATGAAAATCAGTAAATACATGAAGGAAATCTTCGTCTGGCAAGGCTGGTGATGGTGCTGCTCTGTACAGCGTTGTTTGGCTGAAACCTGTGTGTAACGTGTGCTGGACTGGAAGAAAACACAATGTGAAAACACAAAATGTTAAGCTGTTTTTCTGTCTCTGGCTGAGCCGATCTTCAGTGATATGCTGTGCACAAATGACTTGCGTAAAATTTAATTTGCCAGCGAGTATCCCGTTATATTGTCTAGAATGTCAAATCTCAATTCAATTTTAGTGCCAACTATAGCAAATTCATTAAGCGCTGCAAAAAGCTGGGTTGTTAGTATGGTTTTGGTACTGAACTTCTACTCTTTTGGGGCCTCTGATTTCCTCCTTTCCAGTGATAACTGGAATGTAAAGGCAGACTGGTGAAACTGTAAGGATTGCAGCATGGCTATTACCTGGCTATGGTGATGAGCAGTTTACTGCGTGTACTGTGCTATACAGTGTGCTTCCGCGTAAGGAATTTCAGGGTGCTACACTGCATGTTGCTCAGCATCTCTGGAAAGTTAAGTTCTTTTTTAATTCTTCTGCATCTCTGCATTGCAACAATACAGTGTCGAGTTTATTGGTTTTGCTCTGAATCTGCTCAACTTTCTCACAGACACATGAGCCAGATCGTATCTGAGGGTTATAGTAGCTGATGTAGGGAATCCACATAAAATGTTCTGTGAGTTCATTTCATCAAATGCATTTATATGTGTATGTTTATGCATGGAAATTTTTAATATATGCTGCTTTAATAATGAAAAACACTGGGGGGGAAGAAATTTTTATATTGAAAGTAGATGAGACTTTTAAAGACCTGTTCTCTCTTATCAGAATGATTTAGCTTATTTCTACAAAGTATTTAAGAGAACAATAAAGGAAGAAAAGAAAACCCCAGAATTAAAGTTTTGCTGAAGCATGGTTGCATGCATTATCATTGTTGTGTATATCACGAACCCATGGTAATCGCTAAAACCATTTTATAGCACATTGTGGTGAAATAATAGCCTGTGAAAGATAATAAATGTGCCATGGCTAGAGCTTCCCTGGTCTTTATGACAGTGAGAGGAGGTGACTTCAGATCATTGGGGCTTTAGGATTTCTGACCTTGTAGATTAGATCATGAGACCTTGGCCTTAGATTTAATTCCAGCTAATACCAGATGTTGGATAGTATCCGCATTTTATGTGGAATTCTTCATATTAAAACCGCTTTCTTTTCTAGATGTGTTTTAGAAAATCACTAAGAGTGTGCTTAGTTTTCCTAATGATTTCAACAGAACTTTGTTAGCTTATGGAGGGGGGTCTCATTTGGCTGGTTAATCTCTGTTCTCTATTTTCTGCCATCCTCATGTGTTTTTCAGTTCGCATGGGGTGTATTGTGAAGATGGGCTTCTCGGCTTTCCCGACTGAGCGCTCGGTATCCTTTCATGATGGTGGTGTTAGGGGACCTGTTATGTATATGCACTAATGCACACAAACAAACTTGCACATCTTAAAAGATGAAATGGAATATACTGTTTTAAGTGATTTCTTTAATCTTGTTTAATACTACAGAATTTTAATCTTTTTTTTTTTCTTTTTTGTGTTGTTGTCCCCGCCCCTCTCAGCAGTGTGATCTAAATAGAGCTTGTAATTCTGGTAAGCTATTGTTTAACGTTGTAAACTAAAGAACCCAGGAGCCACTTCTGTGATCCCCACTTTTGCTTTGTAGAACATAAACATGTAAGAAAGCTCTAGTAGGACAAATGATTCTATGATTCCCTTAAGAGATATCCTTATGCTAACCACTTTTTCAGTGAGACTCAAAAAGGATAAAGATTGGTTACGCTTTTTTCAAAATTAAATAAATTCTGATTTGAAGAAATTACATGAAACGCAGATGTCCGATGTTTATGTTCTGAAGTTATTCTGGATAGCAAAGTTGTTCTGACCATTTGTAAATAAAGGTAATAAATAAGTGTGGCACGTTGGGAGGGTGTAGTGAAGCACGTATGTCTTTGGCTGTTGGATTGCAAGGTACACCAGTGGCTAGGCTTTTCCAGAAAGGACTTTTGAAAGTTCTTGAAGAAATAAATATGTTCTTGAGTTTTGTTATGCTGGAAAACAGTGATTTAGGGAAGTTATTCTTTCTGTTCCAACAGTTGTTGTTTTTTTGGGGTTTTTTTTTTGTTTTTTTGTTGGGGGGTGGTGGTGGTGGTTTTGTGGGGGGTTTTTTTGTAAATAAGTGCGTTATAAATAAGGACATCTGCAGCCTTCTGAACATAAAATTCAGGTTTGTCAAAATGCTTAGTCATATCACAGGTCTTACTGAAATTATGTGTGGGGTTTTTTTTTAAACTTACTTCAAAGCAAGTGTTTTGTGGGATTTTTATGGATTTATTAGCATAATGAAATATATAT
>NW_009218228.1:287-3326 GCF_000690835.1 Fulmarus glacialis | reverse complement strand
TAAATATTAATTTCAGTGCTTTAAAAACTGAACTCTAATGCAGAAGGGGGATGTCACTGCTGATACCACCTGTTTTCTTCCAAAAAGCAAGCTGTACTCCATATGCCTACCCAAGAAGAAAATTGTCGAGCCAATTCTTGACTAGAGTTAGTATGTGCTTTCTTATATGTCAGCTTTAAGTGGCTCCTGGAGCAATAAATGAAATGTGATGGAGAAATAAGTGACAAGTCTAACTAGTCTGTCTAGCTGTCTTGTGTTCAGAGTGACTGACTCTGTTGACTAAGTAGTGGTATAGATCTGGCTGTCACCAGACAAAAAAAAAAAAACAACCCAAAAAACCCCACAAATCCACAACCAAACCCAATAAAAAACCTGGCCTTTTTTTGAGTAATTTTCATAGGTTTATATCTAAGAAGATGCAGTTTTCTTTTACCTTTGCAAGTAACGGTGATAAATGTATGGTATCATTTGGAAAATAATTTTGTAAGTTGGATAACTCCGTACACATGGGTTAGCTGCAATCCTTACTGATATGCTAGGGTCTGAACCAGGAACCTGAAGATGTGAAAGCTTGTTTAGTGATAGTGAGAGTTGATGAATCAACCTATATAAAAATAAAGTGTAAATTCTGGCCATTGTTATGAAAAAAAAAAGGTGAGTTCTTGACATAATTAACACAAAATAACACTGCTAATATTGATAAGGCATTTCTAGATCTCACACGTGACAGTAGAGTGAGTTAAAATATGAAGTCTAAAGCTAAGCGACCAACCGATCTGAAAATTCCATGTCTTCACCTGCATGGGGGTAGTCAATCTAATGAATTGCGGGGGTTGCAGCCTCCAAGGTAGCTACAGACAGATGTAGTGCGTGTGCATATATATCTACACATCTATTTATCTATATGTATATATTTATGCACATGTAACTATTCTGAACACATTTCAGAATCCATTCCTAATACCAACGTATTTGATTCAGAGCAACTGTTACCAACATTACTGATGAAAACTTAATTAATTTATGCCCCAAACAAATTCCGAGGCTTTAAGCTCATTGTTCCCTGATATTACATTTTTATATCACAAATTTGATGTTTTATATACTGTATCACAAAACCACCATTTACATTGCAGTGAGATGAGATCCAAACACGCATACAGCTCCCTTTACATAGCTATCTCTGTTGTTACCTCTGTATCTATATTCAGGGAATGTTATTAAGATGCGTATAAGAATTTGCTGAACATTATTGAAAGAAAATTTTCTTGTGTAACAAACACAATTCTCAAAGGAGTTCTTTTAAATTTTCAGAACCCTTTGTGTTTTTTTCCCAGGCATGACATTCATGCTTGAATGAAGAATTCCATTCAACCTGCAGTCACCCACCTGACCGATCAGCTTGCTCAAAGAAACAACAAGAGGTGATAAAGATCTAGTAGAGAAGTTAAATGACAGAAAAATCAAAGTTATAGCAACTCCCTTGGCTAAGTGATTTGAGAGGTCAAAGCTCCTTGGCTCTGTTTGCTAATAATTCATTTCATGTTACTTCTAGACTTTACACAACTTTGTGCTGTTCAAGATTTGCTTCCAAAAGCTAATAGGTGACAAAATAAACCTTTGAAAATAGTTGATGGGGAAAAAAGCAAAAACCCAGAGTTAATATTATTATAACTCTGCTTGCAAACATAATGTTATGTTGAGTAGCAACATTGCTTTTGAAATACTATACTGGAACAAATCATTTTCTGTGGGAGAATAATATCCTTGTAATATAGATCTGAGAGACTGTTTGTTATGCTCACTCTGAAAATGGAGGGCTTTTCCCAGCAGTGCAAGTTCTAGTGTTTCATTCAAACTAATTTTGAAAGTTTCAAATGGTTGAGCTGCCAAGACCCCCTTGGTGATTCCTTTCTCAAGCTGAAGAGTTGTAAATGTCAGAAAATTGATATTTGAGCTATTTTTTTTTCCATTTCTGTCTTTCATTGACTGTTAAAGCTTACACCTTTTCATACAAAGGGAAGGACTTTAATGTCAGACAGATCCAGATTAGAAAAAGAAAAACAAAAATGCAATAGAAGTAATAATAAAGTAATAATAAATAGAAGTAATTAAACACTGAAGTCTATATCTAAATGGGGTGGAAGGCGATCTCTGTAAAAGAATTACTTAAACAGATAAAAAGACTGAAAACCAGGATGGATTTTTACTAACTCCTGAGGAAGGCCCAGAAACTTTCTGGGAACATGCCAGTTAGCGCAGGACAAAACCACTTGAGGGACAGTTCTAGTTTAACAATATTGAGAGCTAAGATCCGCTGCCTGGGAACATTCCCAGGCACTGTGTAATTTATGAATGTCATCACTACATCCTTTTTGGTGCTCTGTAGTAGAGGTCAGATCAGATTAGTTCGTTCTCTTTTCTGAATCTCAGATCTGTGATACCCAATTCCTAATGGAGATCACTGTGGTGCTGTCTTTGAAAGTCTGACCCTATCAAACAGCATCGTGAAGTGCTGAGAGCTTTACTCAGAAGAAAAGCCATCCTGAACAGAGTCTGAAAAAAAGAGACTTGAGACAAAGGCAGTTTAGGAAAAAAAAAATGGCCTATATAAGTGGTAGATCTCAAAATGCTACAGCTGCTGGTTTATATGAGTTTTCTTCCATTTCAAGCTGCTTTATTAGCGCTTCCTTTCCTTCATGCACCATTTGATGTACGAGGGCTACATTTTTGATGTCGAAGTCATTGTTTTCCTTAAAATAAGAAGATTATTTGCACAATGATTTCACATGCCCCACCCTGAGCCAGGAGATGCTGGATATCTGAAATGTCAAATAACCTAATATAATGAATGGAGAATCAGTGAGAAGGAAAAACTGTCGCTGTAGCCAGGATGCAGGGTTGCAGACCGTGCAGACAGCTTTGTGGAAGTACTCTGCCAAGTGCATAGCCCTGAGAATAACACCAGGCTTGTGGTAATACAAGGAGCATAGTCACGATTGCTTAGAGGTGAAGTTTTTATATGAAAGAGCTGGAAAT
>NW_009218228.1:0-256 GCF_000690835.1 Fulmarus glacialis | reverse complement strand
GAAAACAACTTAAAAAAAAAAAAAAAAAAAAAGGAACAGATTAGGCAGGAAGAGGACAGGCAATATAGCAGAAAGATATCAAAGCTTTGTATTTCTGGCTAGCTCTGTCAGAGAGGTCAAGAATACAACCCTGCACCTTTCTAAAAGTACTTTAATTAGCTACCTCTCGTCACTAATCTATGCACTCTTGTTCAATCCAGGTACAACTGAGGGAGCACTGTTATTATTACTATGATTACTATTATTATTATTATTA
>NW_009218227.1:583-932 GCF_000690835.1 Fulmarus glacialis | reverse complement strand
ATGGGATGCTGGGGACCCACCACGTCCCACAGGACATATGGGAAACTGGGGACCCTCCATGTCTTACAGCACATGTGGGGTACCTGGGTAGCAGGGACCTGCCACCCATCACATCCCGTGAGGTATTCGGGACACTGGGGACCCACCGTGTCCCACCAGCACTGGGAACCCACCACCTATCCCACCCCACAGCACATATGGGATGCTGGGGACCCAGCACTCATCCTGACCCTCAGGGTCAGTGGGGCACTGGGGACCCCCCACCCACCCAGAGCCCATGGGGCACCCAGGCTCCAGGGACCCCCCACCCACCGCACCCAGCCACGCCTGGCGGCAGCGGCGGGGCGCC
>NW_009218227.1:0-245 GCF_000690835.1 Fulmarus glacialis | reverse complement strand
CCATCCCAGCTCCCGGTACCTTTTGGGCATAAACGATGCGAAATTTCTGCTCCATCTTGCGCCATTTGTTGTACCAGCTGTCCTCGTCGGTGACCAGGGGCAGGTAGGGGTGCTCGGGGGAGCTGTCCTCGCTCGTGCTGCTCTCCACGCTGCCCCGCTCCTCCTCCTCGCTCAGGTAGTCGTAGCTGGGGGGTACGGGGGCTCAGCGGGGACGGCACCGCGGCAGGGGGCTGGCACGTGCAGGG
>NW_009218226.1:3070-24312 GCF_000690835.1 Fulmarus glacialis | reverse complement strand
CTGCCAGGTTAAACCACGACAACTTCATACTGGCATAGTTGCTGCTCTCACCTTTTCATAATGCTGGGTGCTCATAAATTTGCAGTTTTGCTTCTGGTTGTGTCCTTCTGCGTGTGTGTCAGGGAAACCATAAGTTCTGTAGCATAAGCAATAATAAATGTTACTATGTGTAGACCATGTAAGCCAAAGCTTTGTGAGCAAACTACCGTGCTGCACGATTTTAATGTGCTTATATGGTAGTTTACAGAGACAAGCACATTTGCCTCTGGCTATTCTTGCTGCTTCACAAATCATAAATATGTGTATTAAAATGTTTATATTTTAAACCACATTAAATATAAGCATACATATTTAACGTGGTTGGAAAAAGACTGCAGTATCTAATGTCAACTATAATGTCTCAAAAAACTTGCTTTCTACAAAATATTTCAATAATGTAAAAGAAAAAAAGTTCGTTCAAGGATGACTTTATGACCTTTCAGAGAACTACAGGACAGGAATTAACAGGAAAAAACACATAGATGCAGTATTACAAGTACAGAGGATTGACAGGTTTGCAGAAGCAAGCTTAACATGTAAATTCCTGATTTTTCTCAAAGTACACTACACAGTAGTGTTGAGTAATATGTTTCATCAGCAGAGAAGGTAACATTTTCTAGGTGTTAGTGTCTTGGCTATCAAACCACTGAAAACCATGAGGGGAAGTAGTGATTGAAATGCCAGCAATGAAAAGAAAATCCTGTTTTGTATATATCTCCAAAATGAAGGTGTAAGCAATGAAATAAAAGCTTGCTTTTACAAATATGGTTTCATCTGATACAATATTTACATCACTTTTGGAGGATTTTCATTACTTTACATGTAGAGACTTCTTCCTCCTTGTAGTTGTAAGTCATTCTTCAAACCATCACTGTGGTCCTGATTTATTCATATGCAGTAGTTATTTTGCTTTACACATCTGCCTATTTTCTTCCATATAGCAGGCATAAAGGTATGTGCACCTCTTTGGTATCAGGTACTGAAAATGTAGGGGTGCTATGTATTTAATATAATTGCTTGTGGCTAAAGTTTTCAGTGAGTCAGCTTTCACACAGTTGCGTTTGATGTGAGGTTGTGTCGTATTATGACATTCAGTTCAAAGGGAACTGAGTGCAAACTACTCCTGGAAAGATGGCTCATTCTGGAATGGCTTATTCATCCTTGAAACTTTTTCTTCAAACACTTTAAGGGGCTTTGTAACACAAAAATGCTCTATATGTGCTTATGGGTGTTTGCCCATAAGAAGCGGTACAGTAAGATTCAACATGTCGCCAAAAGAAACTTTGGAAGGTCACCGAGCTCAAGCTCACAAGGCTGGACCTGCAGAAATCTGAAGGAGCTCTTGATTTATGTATTCTGGTACATAAATTCTTGATTCATACGTTTTGCAAATAGTTAATATGGTCAGATGCATGAAGATACTTATGAAATTATATGGTCTCCAAGTTTTCACTTCACATCTATGGAAAAGGCATTCAGTTGAAGTAGCTTGCCTGAGGCCAAAGAGCTGGTCATTAGCAGAGCCAGAGTTAGGAGGCAGACATGCTACCCTGTGAAAATCTGTTTGCTCCTCTGGCGTTACTTCCTTTCAGTGTTGCTTTGTACGTGAGTGTTGCTGTATCAAAAACATACGTACTAGGTGTCCTGTGTATGACTTGTTGCTAGTGGGGTAAATGCTACAGAGGAGGACTTAAAAGTTGAATTATGATAAATGCTGTATGACGGAGAAGTTCAGTACTTGGCATTCAGTAATACACATAAAATATTAGGAAAGAAATACAGAACAAGCCATAATATCTTGTTACGTATGTCACAGTTTAAACCCACATATTGAATGCTGAGTGTAGTTCCAATTATCTCATTGGAAAAGCATAAGAGAAAGGTGACAGGAATAGTGATAGGTATGACTCTTTGTCTTGAATAAGACAGATCCAATTTTACAAAAGCCATTACTGGCCTGGAAATGGTCAACAGGGCATAATTATTCATAATTTTTCTTAACAAAAGGTGGCACCAAATGAAATGGCAAGTTTTAGAACAAAGGAAGAGTTTTTTGAGACAGCTCATAATGAGATCATGGAACCTGTTGTAAGGAAGCTAGTTTAACCATTTTTTTATCTAAACTTCATGCCTACAGTTTTGAGGCATCACTTCAGGCACTGGTTATCAGGAAAACATTACTCTATCTGTGTGGGAATGAGCTCTTCCAAAGTGCACAGTAACTTGTTCCATCCCTAGCTGGAAGATTCAGAGGTGCTCCTCTCTTCCTGTAGGCATCAATTAATTTTGGACCATGTCAAGTCCTGGTTCGAGACCGCTGTGAGTATCTCACAGATACTCATCCAGTGTGCAGCGTTAACTGTGCTGGGTGTACAGCACAGTGTGTCAGTATCAGTATTTCGATGTGTATCAGTATTGTTACTGACAAAAGGCTTCATCCTTGACACCCACAGAAAATTGTCATTTGAGATGCCATTCAGATTTTTATCTAGCACAATCTTTACAATCTGTGGGAATTAGGCTTCTGTTGGTGGAATTGTCCTGTGATAGACTTTACTTGGAGAGCTCAGATGATCATCTCTGGGTAATTCATGGTAATAGAGGAGGACGGTATTTAGAATTATCCAGAAAGTGAATATTAATAATATGGAGAAGAAACCAGAGTTACTTACCAGTGGTTAAGAGTTCAGGAGGAGTTTTCTGTATGTATTCACCCTCCACCTCCATTCTTTTGTGGTTTGGACTTCTTTGATTTCTTGCTTGAAACAATGTAGTATGGTCTTTGTGCAAATATGGAGCAAAAAGAAGGACCGGTTAATGAACTGGAATATAGATATTCATTAGGCACAAAATTTTTGGCCTTGAATGGTTGTAATACATGATTATGCACTGTATGAGTATGCAAATGCCACATATTGGTCATAATCTTACAGTTTTTTTAAGAATTTCGCTCCTTCAGTCTTAATTACGTATTGTCATGTCAGATGCATAGTCTACACTTTCAATGACTGATTTGATCTTAAAACGAAAGCTTTGACCAGTTTTGTATTTGGTAAATTTATTTCTAAAATTTGTGAGCAGAATTTTCGGTATATTAGCAGTATTAATTGAGAAGATTATGTAGCAATGTAGAGGAATGTATTGGCACTTACATAATGCTTTGATATACTTATAGTTAGCATGGACATTTTTTGAGTATTTCCTGCTTGTAGAAATTTAATAATGTCTGTTAGTTTTTCTTTAGATTATAATATGATGCATTTAACTAAATATTTAACTGATGGTTACATTCAGACGTCATGAGGGCCATATCTTTGCAAGTTAATTTTGCAGTCAGGAGTCCCTAGGTATTTTTTTTACTAGCAGTTTAAACTTTTTGTAAAGAATTTGGATGATACTGAATTATCATTGTAATGGAATTTGAAGTTTCTCAGGTTATTAAATTTTTCTCTTTTTGCATAAGAAACTGTGTCTTCTCAAACTTACTTCTTTAGAATACTAATAGCACACTATAGCTTCTCTAATATGTTTTTTGCTTTGGTGTACAACTTCAATGAATTTTACTTTTTGGTAGAAAACTGTACATTGACAGAAAATCTAAAATGTCTTCTGTTGCAAGTCACAAGTGACAGTGTATGCTAGAGTTGGTTGTTCTTATATTTCTCCTCTTTTTTCCTCCTAAGACTTCAAGAACAAATTGTGAAAGACACAGTAAGAGTAAGGGCAAAAAGGTGGTTTGAGCCAACTATCTCAAGGATTAAAGATTTCAGTTTTGCAGGTAATACAGTTTTCACTGTGCCTTTGGGAAATAAGATGAAAGGAAGTCTAAAGATTATGGCAAAAACAAAAGAGAAGAAATTACTTGAGTCCAATTGTGGAGAAAAAAGGAATATTAAGAGACAAAAATGAAAGTGATGAAAAAGAATGGAAAGAGAGAATATATCAGGTTCTGTAAATCCCTTTAATTTTTTTGGTAGCATCCATAAATTAAGAAGACCTACTTTGGGACATTCTGAAGGCAGGTGTATGGTTCTATCTACATTTAAGAAATGTGCAGGAAAAAACGTTCACAAATAATCTCACTGAGAATACTAGTAATTTTCTAAAAGGTGCTAATTCTCAGATTGCTATAGCCATACTGTCTGCTATTCTTAAAAATTGTCTTAAAAATGAGCTATATTTCAAACACAATAAAATGCCAAAATGTGTTGATCTGTAATCATACATGTTTTTTTACAGTATCACTATTTGAGTAGAAACTTCCTTACAGCCGAAAATGTTACATTATGAGAAACAATAAGGAATCTCAAAGTTTTCATAGGAGACAGGGACATCTGAGAGCTGCCATCGTGAGTGTATTCACAGTGCGAGAAGACACTTGTATTGTAAAGGTTCATTATCCTTCACCTTTTTCAGTTGTCCCATGTTATGACAAAAACAGTTCTCAGACAAAAAATGCTTTAAGCCAGAGTTAGAGGTAAGAGAAGCTTATGATATATTAAAAAAAATTTTGCAGACATTCTCCAATCAAAGCATTATTCATTTTTACAGAATATCTGGTTCTGCACGGATATGGAAGTGTAGATTTAGGGCTGCCAACCTCTCTCTGCCCTAGAATCTTTAGACTTTCCACATTCCCAGATCTTCTGAACTGCTGTGTACAAACCTATGTTACAGTATTTTTCTAAAGAAACAGGATTTAGAAAGTCTTTTTTTTTGTTTGCTGTTCCTCCCTAGTAATGTTTGAGCAAACAGAACAATTTCAACCAAATCTGACAGAAGAATATAGGTTTTAAAGAGAGAAAAATCGCTGAAATATAGATAAAATCGGTAACTGAGTAGAGGATATAACCTGAATGAGTGTTCCTGCTAAGGAAAAGACTGTAGCATGACTTGAACACTTTTTCCTATTTGGTTGGCTAACTGATGTGCCACGTGCACCCACGTTGGTCAGACAGCACACACACTTTGCAACTGGTCACAGAGCTGCCATCTTTCTTGTATGGTGGCAGATAGCTGGGCAGTGGAAAGATAGCAGGAAAAGGAACTTGAAACTCTTCAAGAGGAGAGGTGATAAGAAAACATAGAAGAATGCAATGTGAATAAGAAATGTGGTTGAAACAAAACTTCATAGGAAACCAGGCTTGATTTGTTACAGTACTCATAGAATAACTGGTTTATTTGTAGGACTGTTTTTCCATATTGTTCTTCGGAAGTTAAGGTTTCTTCCAAATGTAATTTTAAGTATAGCTGTAGTGATCATCACAAAGAAGTTTTTGACCATGACTGAACATTTTAATATTATTTGGTTTTAAAGATACATTTTACTTTCCTTTTAACCACCAGTTCATAAGGTCACGGATGGTAATAGAGAAGGTACTATATAAATGTCCTACGTTAGCATTTTTAGACTCTATAAATTTAGCTTTAATGGTGAACTTTTGGCATCATACAATTGCAAGCCATTTTTAGTCTCTTCTACCCAAAATCCAAGTGCAGTATAGGTGGGCAGAAGTTCTTTTGTCATTGCAGCAGATTTAGGACACCACAGTGCCTTTTAATCAAGCTCAGTTACGATGCAAGAACCATCTCCCGCAAAGATCATATTCTGTCTTTCTGCTTTTTGAGAACTGAAGTAGTTCCTCAAATGACAATAAAGTTGGCATAAATTACTTTTGTCATGGAAGTATTAGAGCTTCTGCAATATTTTGCTGGAATATAATTACAGGGGGGCGGGAAGGGAGAAGAAAGAAAATTAGAACAGTATATGGTTCTGAAATGCAATTTTTTTTTTTTTTCCTCAGGATATCTCCCTTTATTGAGATGTCAGTAAAAATATTTTCTTGAGTCCAGGACAATAAGGAACTAATAAAGAAAACAAAAACAATTTCTATGGTGTTGTACAAATGGATTATCTCACATACTACTTTATCTAGAAAGTATGGTGGGGAACTACCCTACCTTATAGATGACTTTTAAATTAACACTTCATATCTCAGAAGCATCCAGACACCAGTGTAGATGCAGGTTTCATACAGCTTCAGACTATCGGGCAATATGGTGGTTTTTAATGTTCTCTCTGCCATATTCAAATGTGCATTTCATAGAATTAATCAAATAAAAATATGTCCTTATATCTCTGTGAGGGTTTTGGGTTTTAAAGTACTATGTTTATTTCTGTTGTTGCAAAGGCTTTGAATGACCAGTATTGGAATAATCAAGAAGCCAGGAAGATAGTTGTTTATTTGTATTTTTGTTCTATAAAATGCAAATGCAATAATATTCATAGTTGCAGTTTAGATCTTTTTGTGGGGCATTTCTCCATTTTGCCAAACTGCCTAACTTTTTCAGTATTGCTGCTGGAAATTCTTCCTCCCTGAAAGAGATTGCACTGTGAAAGTATTGAATATTGAATAGTAATATAATCTTCGGTGCAATGTGATCAACAACCATTTTGACACTGATTTAAGCTGTGTATTAGTGTCAAATGAGTGAGTGAGTTTTGGGGAACATAGCTGTCTTCCAGCTTAGTTTTTCAATTTTTTATTGCTCAGACTATGGTGACTGAAAAATACAAGGCAGAATTGTGACATTGGTAAGAGAAATGTTCTTGTGATGGCATATGCAGTCTGTAAAATAACAATTGTATTTATGTATTTTCAAATTATTTATTAAATACACATGCATTTTTAGACTTGTGTCCTCTTAAGACAGTTGAGAACGTTGCAGAAAACTCTGCTGTGACATGACTAGAAAGTGATGTTTGCAAAAGTTCTTTCCTCATTTTTAGTATAGTCCAGTGAATAAATTTTCCAAATTACACTTTAAATATTTTATTTTTTTAATCAGCTATCAAAAATAGCATTGTGTCAGAAATGTGAAAAAGGAATAACAATGATCAGAGTAGGAAAAATAAGTTATAACTGCACTGTATTTTCAAACATTTTCAGTATATGCAGGCCTCCTTAGTCTTAATGATTTCCATGGTACTCTCTATTTATTTTTAGAGGCATGTTTACAAATCTTACTAAAGATAGGACTACAGATAACTTCCTTTATAGTGGAAAAATAACATAACCTGTTAGGGTTAAGGCTTAATTTTTTGGGGTTTTTTTTCTTTCAATATAGAAGGTCCCTTATTATGGGCTGTCCCTTGTAAAGGCATGGTGAGAACTGATTTTTCATTCTGTGCAGATGTGTATGGTGTGGTTTCTTAAGGGTGCATGTTGGGACTGCAGTGATAAAAGCTCATTCTTGATATACTCTGCATATTTATACTTATAACAGTTTTCAGAAATGTGTAATTCAATTAAAACCGATTTCTGGAAGAGTTAAATAGGTTAATTCCTTGCTAAATTTCAGTTTGCTTTCTTTAGCTAATGCCTATCCTACAGTATCCCTTAGTATTTTGCAAAATATTTTGCATCAGGTTGATATTGCAGAAATAATCAAGGCTTATCAAAGCATTTGTGATAATTAAACCTTTTTCTTTTGATTGGGATCATCCTTTCTAGTAATCCTGGTTATTTGCCGGAGAGGTCATGTCGAAAGAGAGTTTCCTGAGGAGTGCGTATGTTCATTACAGTTGAATTGATAGCGTTAGGCCAGAGGCTGCTAACTGCCTCCTTGTTAGAATCCCAGGATGTAGTATTTCCATTTATGGATTTGTGCCTGGTGGGTGCTCTTTGTTGGTGTAATTCATTTCAAGTAATTCAGAAGCAGAGGTTATTCTGAATACTCAATGTATGATTGCCTTTTTCTAAGGACACAGAAATGGCTGAAAGGCAAAGTTTCCCCTCTTCTTTGTTTCAAAAGTAATTCACCTTTGAATTAACAAGATGTTCATTCTACTGAAGGACATAAAAAAGCCTTCTGCGATCCTGCATGTCTTTTATTTATGCTTCGTTCAGTGATCTGATCAGTCAGATGAAGACCTGTATAGATACTTGGCCTAGCAGAGAAATCTCTAGAGGTGACCCCTGTATGTAATAACCCAATATGCTTAATTTCTTTATCTCAAAAGGCAGTGTACCTACCTCAGACCTGAATCTTTATCTAGATAGTAAATCTTAATTTTGCCTGTGAGCAAAACATAATGGAATCACTTCAAAGCATTTGCAATACTCTAGAAAAAAAAATGCATAAAAGCATAAATATGTGGAATATGTGTATATATATTTTTCAAAGAAACACAAATAGAATTATGATAATCTTTTTTCTTTCACTATATTAGTCTTAATGCTTTCTGTTCCTTTTTATGCTTACAAGTTAACACAAAAGGGGAGGAGATTAAGCAGTTGTCTTAAGTTAAGTAGGAACGTGTTGTGGGCAGAGTGAACAGCAGGACTGTGTGTGATCTGGCTTCTCTCTTCTGTTTTCTTCATTGTTGCTGCTGAAGGAAGGAAATAAGCCAGTGCATTTGTTTTACTTAATAGAAAGATAAGCGTCATAAATATTGGTGTCTGGCAATCTGGTTAGTCCTTGAAGGCATATTACTCCATTTCTGGTTTATGTCAATATGAAAATTCGTGTTTTGCATTTCTCCATAAGCTGCATTATGGTTGATAATTTCCTGTGTTCTGTACTCTAAACAGTTCTTTCTTCACTCAGTATAAGGAGGAAATGAAAGATATTTGGCTGTCTTTTGTTTTTGTTTTGTACTGTATCATTTCACTAAAAGGTCTTACTATTAAAATTCCTATGTAGAAAAAACCCAGAAGAATCTGAAGGATGATGTACAGTACTGTTGCTCTGAGCATCATTTCTGCTTTACGCTAATGGTATTCTATTTGAAAATTTCAGTAATACAAATTAAGGCCAGATTCTTCTTGAGGGAGTGTAAAGGGGAGCCCCATGTGGCTCTGCCCTTCCTTATTTCCTGGGATGGCTCTTCAGATCTTCTGCCATAGCAGGGGACCAGTGCAGCCTTTTTTACATTGCTGCATTCTGCCAGCTTTCTGCAGGAATAAAGAATAATTAGTTGAGAAATTGTTTGAATTGTAAATTTATTTTTGACTCTTCTTCGAAGTTTTGGGAAGTATAACTCTTCCAGCACAGCAGGGAAAAATACCTAAGTCAAATGTCTAGGTATAGTCCTAAGACTGTGAACGAAATCATATTGAATTTCCCAGGGCACTGTTGAAACAAAGCGGCATCATAGTTTAGCTAAAGACAAAATCACAAATAATCCTTCGTTACTCGGCTTACTTATAAATTTATTATTCAGTCTGATGTATACAACATTTTTGGTTATGACTGATGAGGAAAATGGGAACTCTGTAAAAGTTTAGTAAGAAAACAATAGCATGAATTTAGACTGTTTCCAAAATACAAATGGTGAAAATAACACAAACCCTTCTGAAGAGGGTTTTTCATCAATAAATTTCAAACCACTCTGCAAAAAGGTTTTGTGTTCACATTCCTATTTTACTGATAGTCCAGCTGTATGTGTAAATTTGTGTCGTTGTTTAACCCTAGTCAGAAACTAAACACCATGCAGCCGCTTGCTCACTTCCCCCATGTCTAGTGGGATGGGACAGTAAAAGAAAGAAAACTCGTGGGTTGAGATAAAGACAGTTTAATAATTGAAATAAAGTAAAATAGTAATAATAATAACAATAATAATAATAGAATGTACAAAGCAAGTGATGCACAATGCGATTGCTCACCACTGCCAACCGATGCCCAGCCAGTCCCCGAACAGCGATCGCTGCTCCCCGGCCAACTCCTCCCAGTTTATATACTGAGCATGACGTCATATGGTATGGAATACCCATTGGCCAGTTGGGGTCAGCTGTCCTGCCTGTGCTCCCTCCCAGCTTCTTGTGCACCTGGCAGAGCATGGGAAGCTGAAAAGTCCTTGACTAGGGTAAGCGCTACTGAGCAACAACTAAAACATCAGTGTGTTATCAGCATTCTTCTCATCCTAAATCCAAAACACAGCACTATACCAGCTACTAGGAGGAAAATTAACTCTATCCCGGCTGAAACCAGGACAATCTGTAATTAAATAAAGTCAGAAACGTTGACTGGGAAGGAGTCTGACAGAACGTGGAGAATTTGTTAGTGTGACCCAGTCCCTAAACTTTCATTGAGGCTTTGATTAATGAATAGGCAGAATAAAGGGAAAGATAAGGTTGTTCCCTATCTTTTTCACTACAACTGTTTTTGATGCTGTGGTAGGAATTTCCAAGACCAGCTCTAGCTGTATTAAACTCAACTGTTGAAATTCCATGACATAGACTTAAAACGCACCAGCTTTCTTTTAATAAATTGAGTAGAGGGGACTGGTTTTGAAATCTGTAGTCTTAGATCAGGATTTTTAATTTTTTTATGTGATGAGCAAGTAGCCTAGAAAGTGTTTTATTTTAGATGAAATCTGAGAGATTCACATAATTATGTGGTCATAGAAGTTGAGACTTCTGCAAAGAAACAATATAATTGATGATTAAATAGAAACTGGTAAAGTTGCTTGCTGTTGCAGTGTATTCCTACAACCAGGTGTCCTTCATCCCTGTCTTTCAGGAGTACAGCAAAGATATTTTATTAGGCTCTGGCCTCAGCCTCTTTTTGCATTGGAGATTTTTTTCTCCTTTTGCTGGAGAGCTGCTGCGAAGGCTTGATCTTTAAATAGTTTTATTCTTAAAAACAGAAGTTATGAGAAGGCCAGGAGAATCTATTTCATGTAACCTGAACCTCAAAATTATTGAAAAAAACAAATGAAAGGAGCAGACCAAGGTCATGAAGAGAATTAAGCTAGTTTATTATTCCAGGTGCCAGATGACATCTCAAATTGTGAGTTGTTATATAATTTTAAATCATTGCCTCAGAGCAGAGCTAATTAGTTTTGTAGAATTAGTTTAGGACTATGGTAACATTTAAGTAGGAAGTCCTATTAACATTTCTTCTATAGAGTGCTTTGTATAGAATATCAGCTTTGACTTCTCCAGTTAATTCTGCTAACTCCATGCCATAATAAATCAATTGGCTTCGCTTTTTGTTTATGTACTAATTCTTGGTGGCTCTAAAGCTTTTGGAGCTCAGTGGTATTAATGCATTTTCCTGAATTCTAGTAATATTTTGTCTTGCTTATATGTCATAGCTAGAAAGGTAAAGAACATAATACTGTCGTTTTAAAGTGGCATTAAGATGTCATAGCCCTTCAGTGTCTGACACTTAATTCTGTGTTTTCTTCAGTGTAAGCCTTGCCCTTGATCATTGGGTTAACTGTTTTCCTAATAGTTTCATACTGCTTCTGCAAGTATGTCACATTGAGCTCTCAGAGCAAACATTCAGTAGCTCACTTTCTGAGGAAAATTTTAATGTGGAAATTAGACATGCTTAATTTCACAAATAACATGTATCTAACTTCATCTACAGTGTTTCATAAGGTAGTGTTGGCTCTCCATCATAATCCACGACCACTCCTTCAAAGGGTTGCAGATGTGTTTATCTTTACTGCTGTACTTGTGCCAATCAGAAAAGACTGATTTGTGATAAAAACATTAAGCACACTGAACATTTTTCTTTTTTTTTTTTTTTTTTAAATGCCTGTTAATGTGGTAATTGATATTTTTCTGCCTCCTTTTCTCTGTTGTGGCTTCCAGCGTGGTGGTGAACTTCACCTCAAAAGTTGTCATAACAGCGTAACAGGTGTGTCCTATTCCATCAGTGGAAAGCTTTTCTGGTATTTATCTGAGAAGCTTTAAGGAAGGATATTGGAAATACTTAAATTGCTTTGATTAGGCTCTTTGTGCTCTGCAAGAGGCAAGATAGTTGCAAAAGGCTTGCATTGGACCTGAGTTTTCCCTTCTAACTGCATGCCCAGCACAGCTTAGGTCATGTCTTGCCTGGGACATTGAGAAGTGAGGCATAAAGTAGCAAAACTGGGAAGACAAGTGTGAAAGAGAACTTGATATGATTTGATATGTGTTTGATATATGTGTTTGATATGTGACCGAGTCACTGGTGGCTGTCACTTTTAAATGTAACTTCTATACAGAAGGTGAGACTCAGACCCACAGGGAAGGGCAGAAATTGTAAGAGCCTGTTACATGATTTTGACAGAGTGCTGGATCCTTGTCTCTTGTCCTTGTCCTGTGACAAGAGGAAGAGGTTACTTTGGGAACGCCAATAGAGGTTTCATCATTAATGAACGCTGATCTGGAGAAAGTACTGTAAAGATAGATAAACCAGACACAGGTTCTAAACCTTCTTGTCAGCTGTGATGCTTGGAAGAATATGAAGCTGGCAACTAAAATTTGTAACACAACTTCTGTCCTTTGGTTAATAATGTGGAGATGACAGGGGTTTTTTGTTTGTTTTTCCAAAAAAGTGCTTTTGGTAGCTTTTGGAAACTGTTTGGGACCCTTCTTTTCCTGAAGGTATGTGACTAATGAAAGGCATCTGAAGCAGAGTTGATACAGTAGGTGTTCCTTCAGTATAGAGGACTCTATTTTCTTTGAGCTTTCAGGACTTTGTAGAGTTTTTGTAGACTTCATAGAACTTTGTAGACTTCATTAGCTGAGGAAGGATTTTGAGCAGCAAGTGCTGCATTCATTCTGCCAGGGATTAATGAGGGGACAACTGAATAAATAAGGAAAGTGTTTTAACCATGAAGAATTAACTACTATTCGGTATTGTAGCAGGAGAGCTATAAAAGTGATTTGGTGTTGAGATTCTGCACAGTTCTAATGACTTTATATGGACGTTATATGTCAGTAAAGGACTGGATTTCATCAGCCTTAGCATCACCCATATTTTTTTAATTTCCTGTGAGCCTACCCAAGTCAATCAACATAAAGTTAGAGGATGTTCGCCTTCTGTTACTGTGGCAGTTTTTGAAATGGCTTAAGTTTCATATGCAAACTGTACTTGTCAGAGAAAAGGTGTCTGATGTTTAAATTTTTTTGAATCAAACAAATTTTGATGTCCATTTGCACACCTGGCTACTCCTTTCTGTAAGGCAATCAGGACTTTTTTAAAGACATGAATTTTCAGGAACATGTGTATAGTTCTTAAAAGGAATATCGTATAACCGATAATGTGGATTTACTCCAGGAGAATTTGCAGTATAAGGTTAGCAATTGAAATATTGGCAACATAAAAATAAACAAATAAATAAAAAGAAATCAATTTCCTATTTTTGGTAAAAGTTCCGTTAACTGTTCAAATGAATTTGCAGTTAAAGGGCTAGAACAAGTATGTTAAAAATCATATTTAGTATGTTAGAAAGCTCAATGTTTTAACAACTATTACTCTATCAAGTATATTAATTTTTGCCTGTATTAGCAAAAATAAATGCATAAAACTCTTGGGTCACAATGATTAAATATACAAAAATTAAGAAATAATAAAATGAGGTGATACATAAATATTGAGTCTGCAAGGTATCCATTAGTGCAGGTTTTATACTACTTACAGTATCAGTGTTTCTCTGCATATGTGACTATATTTAGAGACACAGACATTTTCTGGTTGCCCATTATTATATGGTAGCAGTATGTCTTTTATTCTAGAAGTTTTGACTTTGACATAGATTTGTCACAGTTCTTTTTCATACACACAATATAGGCGTGTTAAATTGTAAAAATACTTGAAATCTTGTTTTCTATCAAAATATGCAATGAAGATATAATTTAACCTTCAGATGTATCAATAGGGAATTTTTCTGTCAAGTAAGGCTTATGTTGGTGAAGAGGGAAACTATTCAAATTCTTGGTTTTCATTTGAAAAACACTAAAAAAGATCCAACCATTTTGGATTTAAGGTTGCCAGAAATATTTGTAGCATGTGCATTGACGGAAGATAACATCTTCTGAGAACAGTGACCGGAAAGATTGTAAACTATGGGCATGCATGTGGAAGAAAGATGCAACAGAATTTCTTACTCATTTCAGATAACTCAATAGGCGTATGAGTGTTATCTGGCAACGTGAACACTGAATATTTAAGGTGGCCACATATTGAGCATATGTTTATTCTTGGCCTCTTACTGCTTGTGCCTTTCTACTTCCCTACCTACTGTTTTACATTGAGATTCCTGTCTGCCCACACTGGGCCAGGTTTTTTACATTTAAAGCAATAAAATGATGGTTAAGCTGATGTTTGTTGTTTTTAATGATTGTTTTTTGACATATTTTGAAAAGAGGGGAAAGGAGTAATTAACGCAATGGGTAGTTGATATGGAGGATGCTGCTTAAATTGTAATTGTTGTTTAAAAACCAAGTAGTTATATATATCCGGAATTTTATTCACCTTTTTTTTTTCAACTTGTACAAACTCATGATACATGACATTCACAGATACTTTTCCTCTTTAAGATACCCATATCCTCATCAAAAGGGATTTAAATTGTTTTAAGACTACTTGTGATTATAAAAATACTTTTTTCAAATCTTACTTGTTAATAATCCTCATTAATAAAACCCGTTAAATTTCCAGTGTGTGTGATGAAAGTGGGAAATAAATGGATGATGTTGAAATGGCTGGAGCAAAGTAGATCATAGTCAAGTCTAGTTTTGATTTAGCTTTCTCTTATAGTGTGAGACTCAGGATGATGTCAGATTAAAGAATACTCTTTCTTCTTTAAAATGTATAAAATGTTACCATGCATGTAATTGTATGACAAGCTGGAAGTTCTTGAATGTCTAAATGATATTTTTTTCTTGTTTGCCTCTTGCAGTGAATAATAATAGGCTGTTTGGGTTTTTTCCAGATAACCTTTTTCATGCTGCTGTCTGCAGTGTGTGTAATGCTAAACTTGGCTGGTTCCATTCTCTCTTGTCAGAACGCTCAGCTGGTAAAGTCCCTGGAAGGATGTCAGTTGGTGAGTAAAGAAAAACAACTCTCTTATAAAGGGCAATGGATTTTATTTTTTATTTGTTTGGCTTTTGTACACATATTCGTTTAATTTTCAAAACAGTATGTGTTTAGTAGAGCCATCTATGGGCATTACAACATGAAAAATCAAGTTGGGAAAAGTTTGAGAGTTAAAGTGCTAATGTATTTGCAGTGTTTTTTCACCTCAAAAAGTACATTGTAGTATTAGAAAGACTTGCTGCTTAGTGTCATGGCACAAATGACATTTAAAGAGAATAGGTGGAATACAGGCCACATCAAAGCAATGCAATGATTACCATTTGATGTCAGCAGTATCAGGATTTCATCCAATAGCTCCTTATACAGCCAGTGTATTTCACAGATGTACTGATAGTAATGTTTTGGTATGTGTATGTTAATATTTTATTTGCCAACCTAAATTAGTTCTTTTTTTCAATTTCCAAAGCAAATGTATGTTACTTATGTTAAGTAAAACACAGAATAATAAAAATTATCAAGATGTGGCATGCTCTAAATTATTAAAAGGTACAGTATACCTAAAGTCTTTATGTTCTTATCTCAGGAAAAAAATACATATACATTGAACTCTAATATATTTTCTGACATAAACTAACAAAGATGTCTACAGAACTAAACTCGTGTCTGAAATCTCTGATTTAAAGTAAATAATAAAACAATTGTTTCCCCTCCCATAATTCAGGAAAAAATGACATTAAATTGTAAGATGGACAAATGGACTGGAGAATGTTTATGGATATGCATCAGTGCTCTTTTTAGTATAATCTGGCTGTCAGAAGACCAATCAAACTGTTTAAACTGTATGAGTATGCAGTCATAGGATTCATTAAGTGTTAGGAATATGTGCACATACACACCCCAAGACATTGATTTGAATGATAAAGAGAAAAGATATTTTTCTCTCTAATGCCAACAGATGACTCCATAAAATGCTTGTGCATCTCTTCTATTCAGCCATTGTTTTCCTCCTTTGTTCTACGGTTTTTGTCCAGTAAAACTCTTCAGGCTTCCATTTGCACACAATATATTTAATAAAACTAAGTTAAAATAATATAAAATGTTTCGGCAAATATTTTGAAAGGCACATGAAAAATACAGAACAGGAAGCCGTTTGGGTGTGACCTGTTGCATGCCTTCACCTTGTTTAGTCAGCTTTTAAGCCCATGTTCTGTTTTCCTATCACCCATCCTGTTTCAGAGGGGTGTGCGTGCAGCTCCATCAGTTAGGTAGTCTGGAAAAGCTTAGGTATTCTGCTAAGCTTTCTACGTGTTTGCAATTTCCAGGTGTGATTGGGGTAAAGGCTTTATAGAACCAGATGGATGATGCCAGATAGCTGACTCAGTGGAAAACCAGCAGTGACCCAAAGAGAGGAAGGGAGGGTTTTCCCTATAAAATATTTGATCTGTGAAACACTTGATAAAGTTCCTGGCTCTCATTTTGTTGGGGAGTTGGAGTTGTGCTGCAGAGCTGGAAAAATCAGTTGGTGGAACCTGGAGCTGTTGTAAGATGTATGCTGCGCTTTGGAGTGCTATGAGAAAATAGCTTTTTTGTTGTGGGATTTTTTGGTTTTTTTAATGAAAAAAAGTAGTATCATAGGTTTTTTTTGTGGAAGATCTTTGAAGTGAGTCTTACTAATTTGTTTTGAGATCCTTGCTTTGATATTAGGACTATTTAGAAGTTACTTCGAGGAACTGTGTTTAAATCAGAACTTCCCATGAAGACTTACAAAAATGGCTTTTATCTGCATGGAAGAAAGAATAAATAGTCTCTCAAAATGAATGCTTTCCTAGCTACATAATGCCACTATATAACTATATTATTTTCAACATGATTTTGACCTGGAGCATCACTGTAATGAGTTTTTTAGGCTTGTGTCTAGACATCATGCTCTGCTGGTTGATACGAGGTGTTCCATATTCTCAAGCAATGCCATCTTGCCACATCTCTTATGTAGGATAGTATCAAAGCCCTATAGAAAAAAAAGGAAGGAACATTGGTATTTTGGAAACATGAATTTACCTCTTCCTTGCTCAGTAGCTCATTGTTTGATTTGTTGGCAAAATCCCCTAGAATTTCTGTACTGTTTGATACATAAATTATTTCAGAACCAACATATTCTTAACTACTTTCTGGTTTTGACATTTAATTGACTGTAATAATAAATGAAAAAAATGTGTGTGTATGTATATATGGCTGGGGGGAGAGCCATTTGTACTTGTGTGTGCAGTCTTTCACCTCTGACTCAGTAGTAACCAGTGTCATTACTGACATGGTTTTGACAGATGTCCAGTAAGCTGTGTGAACAGAATTTGAACAACAAATCCTGTCCCAGATGGAGAGGAATGCATGTAGTAAGAACAGTGCCATTGGTGCTGTCGCGTCTTAGTGCATGCGTGGGTCTTGCTGCATGTGTATGTCTGCTTTTCTAGTTCCTTTTAGGCAGCCGTTATCAAACAGGTTTTGAGGGCTACTCCGCAAAGCCTACTGAAAAATCCCTACGCCTGCAATTCAGTTGCTTACTTTGACTACTGGTAACTGTGATTATGTATGTGCTTGTTGGAGTCTATGTTTAAACATGTCGACAGTGTTCATCATTTAATAATACCACCTACCCATATGTGATCTCTGTTCTGGGATGTATTGTGGTAATGTATTTGTGTTAGGATTCCTCATAGGCCTTTGCACCAAGCAGAAAGACTCAGACAAGTGAAAGGAAGTGTTTTAGTTTCTCCTAATACAAGCTATAATAGAGGTGTAGGACAAAAGGAAGAAAATCAAATTAATGAGAATCAACGAAGTGGCATTGCAGGGACAGAAAGTTGAAGTAAGCAAAGTTCTGCTTAATTAACACATTCATAGACAAAGAAAGCACTGGCTTCAGCCAGATGTTCACTACCAAGAAAAAGACCTAAGTCAACAGAAAGTCTGTTTAGTCTTTTAGATGTTCTCTTCAGTGACCTCTCTTCTGGTTATGAACCCCATGTCTCTTCAATTTTGGTCAGAATCACCACTTCTAATAGGAAAACTACTGCTGCAGAAGTAAGCAGTGGCTGAGCTGTGCAGTTGAATTCTCAGATCATTGATGAAAATTAAAAGGAATAAATTCATTTCGGATAAGGTGAAATTTAGAAGAAAAAAAAAAAAAAAGCTAGTTCAGGAAGAATTGCTTTTCCTCCCCCCTGCTTCGGCTTTTTGAGAAAATTGTGTTTCGGTTGGTTGGATGTTTAATGTTGTTTCAAAATATCCTAGATTAAGTGATTTTCGTGGGACCACATTTGATCTGAACTTTAAAATAGCCTTGCGTTCTTTAACTGTAAGATCATAGAATAAATAAGATCATAGAATCATTTAGGTTGGAAAAGATCTTTAAGATCATCGGGTCCAGCCGTTAACCTAACATGATGAAGTCCACCACTAAACCATGTCCCTAGGCACCCACGTCTGCATGTCTTTTAAATACCTCCAGGGATGGTGACTCAACCACTTCCCTGGGCAGCCTGTTCCAAGGCTTGACAACCCTTTTGGTGAAGAAATTTTTTCTAATATCCAATCTAAACCTCCCCTGGTGCAACTTGAGGCCATTTCTCTTGTCCTATCACTTGTAACTTGGGAGAAGAGACCAACCCCCACCTCGCTACAACCTCCTTTCAGGTAGTTGTAGAGAGCGATAAGGTCTCCCCTGAACCTCGTTTTCTCCAGGCTAAACAACCCAGTTCCCTCAGCCACTCCTCATAAGACTTATTCTCTAGACCCTTCACCAGCTTTGTTGCCTGTCTTTGGACACGCTGTATATTTGCCCCCCTTCTTCCCTCCTTTGTTTTGCCTTCTCTAGTCTTGTTCCAATCAACAGTGAGGGAAGGGCATGGTATCAAACAAATGCTTTCACTGGGCAGGCAGAGGGATAGCAGGTGGAAGCAGGCTTTGCCCTTGGGTAGGCATTTTAGGATTAAGAGGTTTGGTGGGTGGGCATGTAGGAACTTCCTGAGGAGGTGCTTTCCCCATTTGTTCTCTTGTGGCAGAATTCAAAGGAAACCTGTGCTTGTTTCTCCGGGTTAATGGAAGATGGAAATAGTGTTTTGCAGTTTTTCGAAAGCCCAGTGTACTTGGCTAGTAAATTAAAAGGCAACAGTTACATTTCATTTGTACTTCCCTGAGCTTTTCGTTCCTGCTACAGACAGAACGTGCAAATTTTCCTCTGGACTAATGAAATGCTGAGCTGGCAAAAGAAGGTAAAAAAAAAAGTTCAAACTGCTAGTTTCAATTTTCAGAACATGATGAAATACTAAGTAGCTTTGCCACAGTGTGTTGTACTAGATGAGGGCAATTTAATTTCATTGTGACTGTTTATCATATCATAATTGTTTCGAAAAAATACAGTTTATTCTGCCCAGACCTTACTTTTTAGATTTTCCTTACTCAAAATCACATTTCAGTCAGGTTGGGGACTTGCATGTGAGTACATTATGTTGCCATGTTGAAGGGCTCATACGTATGAAATTCTAGAGTTCTGTTTTTATAGACCACCCACGGGGAGAGAGGCACTTTAGTGAACAACACTGCTTTATGATTAATTGCAGGATTTGACTCAGAATTTGGTAATGTATTATGTTGAACATACTTAATTATTTTATTACTGTTTTTCACTCAAAAAGGAAAAATATCAGTTTCTTAACAACTTGTTCTAAACTTATATTTCATGTTAATTCCTTAGATGGCTCACTTTAGTGTTGTAGATCTGTGCAGTCCTGCAATATGTGACTGGGTGTACATTATCAGAGAGCTCGAAATCCTTTGCCTTCTAGGATACAAATTTATTTTCTAGGATACAAATTTACTTTACGACAACGCAGCTCTAGGAGTCAAAATCCAGCTTTTGTAGATGTGCAGTTTGAGATGCAGTTAACATCCCGTGTAACTGTACCAGACAAAAATATGCTAGTAAATTTCCAAGCACAGTACAAAAGTCAAATTCAAAATAAATTCCTTTTTACTTGTAGTATTTATGTCAAACTCATTCATGCTGAATGTATGGCTTTAAAAGTGATAATAGTATCTACTGTATTGTGGAGTTTAAATTCAGAAGGGTTTCACACGTAGAGTAGTTGTTTGAAGAAAAAGAATGAGAGACAAGGGTCTTATTTTGCTTTAAACACTGGGGATTTATTGTAGATTCCATAATATATATTTTTGTGTGAATATGAAAAATGTGCTCACCATATGTTAGCGTTCTGAATGTGTCATTTGTGAATTTAGTATTTGTGCTCTTTATCCTGCAGCTTAGCAACATATAACACTGAGGAACAATAAAATACCAGTGGGTTTAATGGCTTGTTATGAAAATTTAATTGGAATTTTTTTCCCATGATTAGCTGTAGATCCTGCAGGCAAAACCTCAAGATACTGCTTTAAGTCAGTGACAGTAGGATGTGTACAGAGCAGTTACACACTCAAGCTGTTCATTAACGTGTGTATGAGAAACAACATTTCTGTCTTACGAATTTCTTTTTCAAAAAATTAATCTCTCAAAATTGTGCTTAACACATGTGGGTAGAGCAATTTGTATATTTTAATTTATATTCTATTACTGCACAAGATAGAATTTTGTTAGTGGTGTTTTATTTCTTAGTCTTTATTTGTCTTTACTGTGTGTACCTGTCTTACTGTAAGTTACTTATTCATTTAAAAATAAATGCTCTCGTTTTAATCAAATTTACAGCTGCTTATTATTCAGAAAAGTAGTGATAGTGTCTCTCTGTATAGAAAGATTGCTTATAATTTATTTTTCAGTTGTACAGCTGAAATTGTCCTGTGGTTATAGTAACATATAAAGGAAGACTCCTTTTTCCCTGAATTATGTTTAGGTGGAATAGACAAAGCAAGGAAAAGCAAAGCAGGTGCAGGTTCACATAGAGATGAATGGCATAGCCCAGTTCCAGAACTGAGGTTTCTTTGTATTTGTTCTAGTTTCGGCTGGGATAGAGTTAATTTTCCTCCTAGTAGCTGGTATAGTGCTGTGTTTTGGATTTAGGATGAGAAGAATGCTGATAACGCACTGATGCTTTAGTTGTTGCTCAGTAGCGCTTACCCTAGTCAAGGACTTTTCAGCTTCCCATGCTCTGCCAGGTGCACAAGAAGCTGGGAGGGAGCACAGCCAGGACAGCTGACCCCAACTGGCCAATGGGTATTCCATACCATATGACATCATGCTCGGTACATAAACTGGGGGTTGGTGGGGGAGGGGCGATTGTTGCTTGGGGTCAGGCTGGGCATTGGTCGGCAGTGGTGAGCAATTGCATTATGCATCACTTGTTTTGTATCTTCTATTATTATTATTATTATTATTA
>NW_009218226.1:0-2875 GCF_000690835.1 Fulmarus glacialis | reverse complement strand
CAGTTTCTTAACAACTTGTTCTAAACTTATATTTCATGTTAATTCCTTAGATGGCTCACTTTAGTGTTGTAGATCTGTGCAGTCCTGTAAGTACACTTATGTGACTGAGTGTACATTATCAGAGAGCTCGAAATCCTCTGATTGCCTTCTAGGATACAAATTTACTTTCTAGGATACAAATTTACTTTATGGCAATGCAGCTAATGAGAAATAAACAAGTATTCCATTTTGTGCTGTAGCTATGTTCAATTCCGTGCATACTGAAAAACAATTTTTAAAATTCCAGGAAAATGTGTCCTTTTCTTTGTTCTTATTCACTTGTCAGTTTTTTCTCTTGATATTTCCCTGCCACTCAACTTTATTCCTTACTGGATCCTCCTGCTCTTTCTCTTTGCATAAGCTGCTATAATTGACTAAAGTTCCTTCCCATAAACATACCAGTGAGGCTTTCTTGCACTTCACTGCCTTGTTTTCAGCCTTTGAACTTCTATATTTTGTTTTAAAATTTTGTCCTGCTGTTTTTATGTTCCCCATAAAAAAACCTGAAGGTTGATTTAGGAAAAAAAATGTAAAATCTATTACTACTTTTACTGGAAGTTTTACATTTGTAATAGGGAAAGGGTGGAATGCAAAGGAACACTGTTACTTCATCCCTAGCTTGCCCTTTCTGCTGAGAATGTGTGTGCACTCAAGCAGTAATTTCGTCTTTGTTAAGACACCTTTAATACCTAGACAGAATTTGATGAATTGATACAGATGAAAAAGTCTGGTCTGTGCACATTTTTGTTACTTTATTGTAACACAGGGGATTGTGTGTGTGTGTATGTGTATGTATTTTTAATAAATCTGAAATTCTCTGTGTTCTTTGTTGTTGGGAGGATCCTTTACTCTTTTGATCCTTTGCTACATAAAAGTCAGATTTTAATGTTTTTTATCACTTTTGAAGTAACAGTACTGCTTTTTGGCAAGACGAAATAAACTTAAAAGACAATTTATGCATGTAGGCAGCTCAGGCTGATGTTTGAAATCTTAAATATGGTTTGGATGAGGGTGTACTGTGCAACTGTCATAAATATGAAAGTACACAAACTATACTGTGATTACTGACTGTGCTTACTAGCATGAGTAAGAATCACAAAGTGGAACGCAAATATATACAGGAAAACTGATGGTGGGGAGTATGTGCAGGGGATGAAGTGAATGATGCTTTATTCTTGAGCTCTGCCAACCAAAAAGAGATTTAAACACAGCAGAGAGAGGAGGAGGAAGACAGTTTTGAAGGCACTGCTGGTGTAAATGTGTCTGAGGCTGGCAAACACCAGCCCTGCAGCTGGAAGGAGTACTCCCAACTCCTTCTCCCTGTGCTGATGTAGCTCTATTGTTTGTGCCACTGTCTGTATTTATGAAGCGACACAGTGAATGGCATTTGAGGTCTGATCTGGACTAAAAGTAAACCACTCCCACACAAAATAAGAAAAGTTAGTTTGGACAATGTTTAGGTCACAGGATAGCTGTATGAATTCTTGATCCTGTCTGCACAAATGTGAGACAGCAGTAGAGCAGGGATGACATTCTGGAGCACGAGGGCTCAAAACTGCTTTCGGCTGCTGTACTGTTGAAAGCATGAATGCAATGACATGCTCAGCCTTTTGTACTGCTCCCCATTACAACAACGAAAGTTAGCAAAGATGTCACTTCACAAATATTTGAAGGAAAAGCTGCACGATGGGGCAAATTGTTAAAAGCTCTTCAAAAATGTATGTCTAAGATTAAAATAGGGTTTTGTTTTGTAGTCTGTTTGCAAATCTTAGGTGTTTTTGGATATGCTGTAATTTTTAAGATGTCCCTATGTTTTGCAGGAACTTTCATTGATAAACAATTCTCTTTTAACTATTTTTAAGAAATGAGTTAAAGGGAGGGTTACTGGGCAGTACAAAGTTATAGAACATCTTTCAGAATGAATCGAGAATCTCTCCTAGACAGGGAATCTTGATCAAGAAAGTATTTCTCTTTTTAGCCTTATTTCTGTGACACCTGTTCATTACATGAGATAAAAATAGACTTGGGATCTGTATTTCATATTAGAAGTGTCAAATACATCCCAACAGGAGTCAGTGACTATCTTTCATTGAACAGCGGCAGCATGGATCAGAGAATAAATGATCTTGCAGTAGATAGCTTTGTCTGAAGTCCATTTTCCTCATTATAAAAAGTTTTAACAGCTGAAGACTATATTGATTTGCTCTGTGCCTGGTGCTGGTATAGCAGGTGCGCCGTAGCATTCTGGCCACTGAATTTGACACAGCTCTAAATTCAGTGTAAGTTTTGAACTTCCTCTGTAGCATTTATCTAACAGTTGACACCATTTCCAGAGAGGTTCACGGGCAAGACCTCCCCAGTGGCATTTAGTGCTTTGTATTTTCCATTAATTTGAAGAGCTGAGGTTATCTGACCATAAACCATGTAGCTGGGTTTTGCTCAGATCTTTCACTTTTTAAAAGAAGGTATTAAAAGATTACAGGAATTGAAAAAAAAAACACTGTCTGAAATTGTTAAAGCAGCTTTGTGAATTAAATTGTATGCTAATTAGAAATAAACAAGACAACTATTGTAAAGGTGCTCAAACTGTATTTTTTTCCTTTATTTCCTTTACAGTGTCTATGGCTTAGAGCATGACCAGTCTCTGAGTTGCCATAGACAATTATTTCCAGTGCTGCCTTTGGGTATAAGGGAAACGGTATAATTTACGTACCCAGATTTTTTTAAAGCCTTTTTACAAGTTATACTGGCTAGAAGGGCAATCTGGAGTCTCAGGAATTGAAGCCCTGAGCTTGTGTTGTGGTTTGACCCCAGCCAGCAACCAAGCACCACCCAG
>NW_009218225.1:14421-20166 GCF_000690835.1 Fulmarus glacialis | reverse complement strand
TATATATATAAATAAAATAAAATGGTATCCTGTATCAACAAAGCATAGAACTCTTTTTAACCCTTATATTACAGTTCCTATAACTCTTTTTAAATTTTATTTTGAGTGTTACATTCTGCAATAATTTATCTGTGGTTTGTACCTATGATTAGAAATTTAGTTACAGGGTAAATAGATCAAATTAAAAAAATCCAACTACTGTAGCTGGAAGTTGTGAACCAAGTTTGTAAGACCTTTTCTCTTTTTTTAAATGTATTTATTTCCAGTTAGCTCTGTGAGTTGGAATTTGAAAAGTCAGAACATTAGGAATCTACAGTGTCTTATTCAGGAATTTTTCCCCTCCTTTCCTCACAAAGGAATTCCCACTGTGACTTATAAATAGAATTAGACTGCTTGTGTGCATGTATGTATTATATATACACACAAAAAATATGCATTGGGGGGGGATGTATGTGCGATACGAATGTGTATATTGTATGTAGGTCATAGTTTTGTAAAGAGAAAAGTAGTTGAGAGGTGATGGAATGTATTGTAGAAATGTGATTATTTAGTAGGGGGTTGTTATGTCCTCACTGTTGTATAAATAACTGAAACTCTCTACTACATAATCTTCTGTTATAAGGCTAACTCTGATATCATGTCAATTTTACTGTTTTTCAAAAGAGTTGCATTGAGCCCTGTTTAAAATGCCATGAAAATACCAAGCTCCCAAAGACAGCCTTTAAATAAAACAAATGGGGGAGGAGGAGGGATGGGAGAAATGAGTGATGTTTTTCAGGAGAAACTGAAATGGGAAGGTCTGCATTCGGTGGGATGGGGAGGCGTGGGAATTGCTGCATTAATACCCGAATCTCTTATGGTCTGACTTGGAACATGTTGTCAATCAGTGTACTTGTGTTTTCAAATTAGGTTGTAAGGGGCAGTGTTTGTGGGGTGATCTCCGTTCTGTAAAAGGATGTTGTCTTCAAAGTAGATTCTTTTCTTTCCTGAGGGTCTTGGCGTGTATTAATTTTGCCCCAAAATTGCTGTTGTGAGATTGCAGAACAAAATACAATTTCAATCCAGGGAGTTTCACTTGTGCTGTGAAATTTTGAATTTAATTATGGGCACTTAACCTTTTTTTCTTAATTGAAGAAAGAAGATTTCTTTATGGGAGTTCTCACTTGAAATTGTGAGAAGTCAGAAACATTCTTACAGATTGACTTATTCTTCGTGCTGTTCTATTTAGGCTGGAGAAAGTAACCTAATTGTTATTTATTGATACAGTATCACTTTTAATGATGATGATCCTGGTGACTTTAAAAATCTGTTTAGAAAAACAGAGCTTCCAGTATTGCAGAGACATTTGAATTTTTTGAAGGCTTTTTTTAAGCAGTTGCAAATCAAATCTTAATTTTCAAGTTTTTTTTTATATGCCCCTCCTTATCAGTATGTTGATACCCCCCAGGCATCCTTCCCCCTTTCCCCCTCCCTGCAATTCGTTTCTGGCACATATGCATACAAGTGAAAGGGCAGGGAGGTGAAAGTTGTCAGAGGCCTTTCCTTCTGCTATTTGGTGGTAATGGGAGTTAGTAGCATAAATCTTTATGCCTTTATGGGGAAGAATAGACCCATTTTTGTGTATACCTGTACAGAGAGATATATCTGTATATGAGATGTTGGTAGCACTTTGCTGAATGTGGATTTGCCCTCATGATGTACAATAAATACGTATGAATGCAATCAATCTAAATCTATATATACATGCATACAGATGTATAGATGGAATATACGTTGTATCACACACATGTACATTAGTTGTAACGTGAGTGAGTGTGTGAGCTAAAGAGAGAAACTATCCACGTAACGTATGTGTAACAGGTAAGCACTTGTGCCAAACAAGGTGGTTTTAATTCTTCTGGGGGATTTGGATGACATCAGTGACTGATCTGAGTTTGGTCACCATTGATTTCTGTTACCTCAGCCCTCACAGTGGCGTTTCCTTGGTACGTTTCTGCTTTTGTTTCTTCTATATTAATACTCGTTGAGGCCTCTTGCAATGCCAACCTCTTCTGCTTCTCTGCTACATTGCCTCCATTCCAGCTCCTCCTTGTCCCCGCATCTCTACAGTTTCTCTTGCTAGCAGCAATCAGCTTTAATGGCCCAATCCAGCTCTGCTTATGCATTGGGGAAATTAGCTTGGTGACTGTAGTGGCAGCTGAATTGGGCCCTGAGCACTTGCTTGAACTTACGCAGAATTTCCCAGCTATTCAATTGTGCTTGAGTATGACTGCGATTGATTTGCAGATGAATATAAACTTTTCTTAGAACCTGATGCAAAGCTTCCTAGCATATTAAAAGGTTTACCCAGCATCGTATTTTAGAGCTAAATGTTCAAAATGAGAAAAATGCACCCACCGAAAATTATCTTCAATTTTCAGCCCCAGGGAGAAAAAGGGAGTTCGGTTTGTGTTTCCCATAATGCAGGCAGTAAGCAGAAGGCAGCCCTGTGCTCTGTTCTGAGCAGTGGGGTGGCCATCAAACATACCAAGAGAAACACAGCTCGTTACATTTTACCATTAAACAGATTTTAAAACGAGCTGCAGAGTTGACCGTTAACATGCTAGCACTTTGCATCTAGTTGTGTATTGAATGAGCTTGCTTATGCAAGTAAATTGTGGTTTTAAGTATTTTATTTTCTGTTTTCTGGCTAAATGGAGCTTCTATATCCTTTTAGCAGAAAGCAGCTGTCAGAAACCTGCTCAGTCACATTAAGCACTGTTGAAACTCCTGGCTAACTTAGGCTTCAGTTTCAATGGAGAATGCTGCTCCAGTTCTGTCATCGAGCTGTACTGCATTCCACATTTTCAGTATGGATATGGCATGATTTTTCTTGGCCGCAATTCAGCCATGGAATTTTGTCTTCCTTGCATTTCTGTTAGAAAAAGGTAACTGGTGTACTGCTCCATCTGAGCTTTCATGCAATCATACACGATGATTTCTATAATACATATGTTTGGGCGTGTGTATGGGTATGTCTGTGTACTGTGTGTGTATAATACGTATTTATACGCGCACATATATTACGCTATTTCAGTTTATGTATGTGGAGAATGTACCTGTTGGTTCTCTCCTGATATATACTCATGCATACGTATATTAAATATGTATATAGAGTGTAGATGTCCTGCATATACATGTGTATATGTTATGAACCTTGGTTGGCAATTTTTTTTCCCACTTTTTGCAAATTGCTGTCCCTTATGACATATTTTCACTGAAGCTGCATTATATAGAAGAAATGGAGAAATGTGTTATCAAAGTTTTATTTTAAAAAGGAGACTCTTAATTATCTAAAGCCATTTGTAATTGTCTTTTGACTTTTTACTAGAAGGGTTGTTATTTTAAAAAACAAAAAAAAAGAAAAAAAGAGAAAACAAAAAACCAAAAGCAAGCAGACAAGCCCTTACTCCCACCATCACTTAGATGGACATAAGAAAGAAATGGAAACACAAGTTTCTAGGTATTTATTTCCTTCAGGGGTTTCTGAGGCATACTGTACTTGCATTCTGCCCCATCCCCTGTTTTGTCCAATTATAATTAATGATTCATGGTTTCTTTTACACAGCTTTTCTCCTCATTACTTTACTTCCGTAAATCATTGTTCACCTCCTACATTCAATATCACTGAGGAGATTTTCATCGTACTGATATCACTAAGGAGATTTCATGTCCTTCTGTCCTTTTCAGGAGAAATACCAGTGCATCACTATTGTGTTACATTTTAACATACTTTGTGGAGGATGGATGTTTTTATTGAAGATGTCTGTAACAAGTCTTTAACTTATTTAATGTGAGAAGCCTTCATTGGAATCTATCGTTTGTTTGTTTCCAACGAGTTTCTGCAACTGTTTTTTCACCAACAGATTAAGCAGTTCCCTTCTTATTTGATGCCTGAGGTTTTCGGGTTTGGGTTTATTGTTGTGGGTTTGGGTTTTGTTTTTTTTCCCTCCAGTTCCCCAAAATGTTTATCTACAAGTGGAGCAAAACAGATGTCAGAATCTCAACCAATATCCTTTTTGCAGTTAAGGGTAAATATCTTTATCCTAGATTTAATAAAAGAGAAGGTGGCAAATGGACAATCCGAAGTGCTTAGAGGGAATGCTCACTCTTTTTAAGGCTGTCTCAGAGAAGTTTGTGTTTGGTGTCATTTTAAAGGTAGCTTGATCACACTTTGATATCAGAAACAGCCTTGTAACAAAGAGCCTCGTACAGTTGTTTGGCCACTAGAGTTTAAAATGTAAACAAGTTGCAGTGGGAAAGCAAAGGTGAGGCAGTGTATTTTGAACCAGTGAATTGTAGCTTGCAAACGTACCTGATTTTGAAGTAACTGCATGGTAGCAAGGATTAGCAGTCTCTTACACCCCTTCCTTCTTCCCTCTCATCCCCGACACCTGTTCAGCATACCGTACATTGGGAAAAATAAACAACTTACTCCAGCAAAGCTAAATCCACTTAATGACTGCTTAAAGGGAACATACAAACTTGCATTGCCACATCCCGTCTCATGGTATTAGCTGGAAGACTAGCTAATACGCACAAAAAGCCCAGTCCAGGTTGCTTCTGCGGATGTGTTGCTTTCGGAGAGTGTGGTGCGTGGGGATGCCCAAGAAGAAGGGTCTTTTCCTACGGGGTCCCCGGCAGCGATAGCAGCTCACACTACTGCTTCTAGTGCTGGAGGCTCACAGACGGCATTCCAGGGGCGGGTAGGAAAGCTCACGTTTGTACTTTCCCTTTAAATAGGAAAGGTTGGCTCCATGTTCCTCATACTTCTCAATGAATGTACTGTATTACCATTTAAAAAAAAAAAAATCAATGAAATGATAATAGATTGGTCTCCTTTTGTTATCTGGTCCTTGTTTAATTTGTTTAAGGGTTTTTGTATACAAAAGTTTACATTTTTATGTATATTTTTCTTGTGTAAAAACTGATGTAATATGTGTATAAAACACTGTATGTATTATCTGTATATAGTGTGACAAAATGATTTTCTTTCTTTCTTTTGGATGTATTAATAAATCTTGCTGTGAAGTAGCCGTGTTTACTATGATGAAACCCTCTTCTCCAAGCCATTTTGCTAAGTCTGAGATGTATGAATATTGCCCAGGCTGAAATCTAATCCATAAAGTGATTTCTTTTTTCTTCTAAAATATATCCTAAGCACAGTTATTAAACTGTCCTTTGCTTAGAGAGCTGTAGAGTCTGATTCTGCCCTTGCTTATTCTCTATTGCTTTCTAATGACATTAGCTAATTAGTTTTGCAAACAAACTGGGTCTTCAATGTCAGTCCTGATTCTAATTATAGTGCTTTCTAGCTCTGGATCACTGGCCTGGAGACCAGATCCTCTTCGTCTTGTTTTCTGGTTTGAGTTTGCAGAACTGTACTTGAAATATCATTTAAGGGGTATAGAATAGAATTTTGTCTTATATGTTGTTATGTTTTCTGAGATTTTAAAAAATATATACCTGCTTCATCACCGAAACTGGTAAGTTGGAGTTTGGCGTTATTTTGAGGATTAGCATGTGGATGAGAAATGATGGTTGCTGAGGTGCCGCGGGGCCCCGGTCAGCTCTCGGGCAGGATTGCGAGGCCAGGGCATACCTGTGGTGACCACCTGGATCGGTAAGACGCTGGGAATCGCTACCATCTTGTTCGGACACAGACCGCTGCATGCTGGGGAAAAGTTGCCGTTCCTGCCACTCTGC